>NC_087513.1:35483592-35757970 GCF_963921805.1 Phalacrocorax carbo
ATTTAGTAATTTGTGCTCCTTTAATGAAAGGAAAATGAAAGGAAAAAATAGACTGTTACAGCAGATGAGTCATCTGACATGTATTTTAGATGTCCACTGTGAAATTAGATAAATGTCATGAGATGCAGGTGTCTGCCTTCAGGCAGATCAGTCCTACTCACTGCCTCCAGGTGTTGACTTCAGCTTTCCTTAAGCATACACCAAAATAGTTTCTCAATTTAATTCAACATAAAGGGAAAGAAACAAAAGGAAATCATATAATGAGCAGATAAAATAGTGAGTGAAAACATTAGCAAAGCTTTTAAAGGAAGACAAATACCAATGTTATTATGTGCATTTTAAAATACTCCAGCACAAAATGCAAGACAAAATCCCAGCAGTTCATGACCTCAAAAATTCAGAACTAGCTGCAATAGAGAACTTAAATTTTACAGCTAGATGCCATAATACTTACCTTTTAGGTTCCTATTCTCTAGATTTGAATAGAAAAAACAGAGTGAGATAATTAAAATCTAACACTCCCAGGCACTTTTGCTTACTGTTACCCTCCATTGAATGGGAAGGATATGGACAGTCTGAAAAAAATTGCAGTTGAACCATAGTAGAAAATGCTAAACAGAGGAATGTACCAAAAAACCACATTTTCTAAAGAGCCCATACACACAGATAAGGGTGCAAGAAAGTTTCTTCATCTGTTTTGAATCCAGACTTTTCTCCTCAGAAAAGGTGTCTGATTATTCTCATCTTATTAAACCCCATCTAATTATTTCACAAAGTGCCTGGAGGAGAAAAAAGCACTGCTGGTATCTACAGAATATATAGATGCTTGGTCTGTCTTACCCTGATTATTTGGGTTTTTAGCCAATTGTTGTATGTACAATGACAGAACATTGCTGTGAGCAGAGGCAAGAGTGCAGGTCTTCTCCTTCCTAGGTTAAAGTCCCAAAATACTGAACATCAGATTTAGACTTCCTTCTTCATACTCTCCTTTTCCCTGTCTCTGAATATTACATTTCCTGCTACATGGGTGCAGTGCAACTAAAGGAGGTGGGCTGAACCTTCTGAGGAATTCACTGATTCTAGGTGTCTTTTTCTGAGTCAATGCTCTAACCATTAGATTATTTAAAAAAAAAAAAAAGACACTGTTTTGTCTTCTACATATATGTTTGGAGGAAGTGTAACTGTGTCTACATTTTACTTCATCCTTCATTCTGTTACTGATTGTAATGAGCACATAGAACATCTAAACTCTAAGATGTTGCAGAATCCAGGAATGAGGGATTTGAAGATGGTAAAAAATGTGAACCTACACACAAAGATATGGTTTTACCTTCTTAACTTTACACATCCATCTTCCAGGCTCCTCGCCCTAGGCAGTGGAAATAGACACAGGCATCAAGAACTATATTATCCTCTAGATTGGAACATTTCTCTCTACAGATGAAAGCTGCTAAATTTGGTGTCTCAGATGCCAAATGTCTAAGTAAGGAAGGATGAAGATGGGCCCACCCATATCTTAGTTTAGATGCCAAAATCCTTATTTTTAGATCACTTTATTTTTTTGGATCCAGTCCTGACTTCTCAAAAGAAAATAGACAAAGTAGAAATAATGAATTAAGAAGAGCAGCAGCCAACAAGGATTTTATTAGTTTACATATACGAGGTTAGGTTCTCCACTGGCATATCCTGAGGCAACTCTTCTATTGGAACTACATTAATATGCATCCACTGAGATCTGACCTTATATTTTCAATGGATTATTCTGTTCCTTGAGAAATCTGAGTCTTTGGGCACAACTGTAATAAAAATATAGAGATGACAAGAAAACACATTTTTATATAACTAGTCAGTTGTTGTATCAGTAGAATCTCCCTCCAACAAAGCACATAAAATGGAAAACCTGGATTATTGAAAGACTGTGGGTCTACTTGATTAAAGGATGAGTTGCATAGCAAAACCTTAGCTCCTTTATCATGTGACTGGATGCATGAGTGATTATGAAGCTCAATATGTCCCTGATATGCCCTTTCTCCATAGACACTCTTCTGGGATAAATCAATTACTGCTTTCAGCTTCCACAGAAATTTTGAATAGATAGGTTTGCAGAGGGTTGTTTTTCCCCTGGGTCTTGAAAGAAAGTAAACTTGTAAAATAAAGCTTGACCATGAACAATAAAGTGTTAATAATTTCCAAATGCTTTATCAAAATATTAACTGAAAATCATGTTAAAACTTAAAGCACAGAAAACTTGAAACTGGATGATGGCTCTGTCAGCCTTATAAAATAGTTTAATTCATATCATGTCTATGAATGACTTACCTCTGCACAGCTTTTAAGAAGTTACCTGCATTTTTTACTCAAATCTTCATCATTTAACAACTTCCTGTCTTTATTTTTTTAAACAGACTCCTGATTTTTTCCCACTGAATTCCCTCTGAATTGTCACATTCTTCACCAATATTTTAAATAGATGTGCACTATAATTTTTCTAGTAGATAAGATCAGAAACAATAGACTAAAATTGGTGATGCAGGAAATGATAAAGGGCTGAGAGAACTAGATAACCCCTTGTGGTCCATGCTGGACCTAGGTTTTTACAACAGTGGTCTGTGGCCAAAGATAAACCCATGAGAACATGGCATGCCAAGATCATGCCTGACAGAATTTACACCTTCTGAAGAAAAACTCCAGCCTTCTGCAGAATATCTCATTTGACAGTGTGAGAACTGACTGCTGGTCTTTTGTTCAGTAGGTCTCTGAGTTCTCTGTTGGTTTGCATATACCGTAGTAATCGAGGGGACAAAGTCCAGAAGGAATATTTATTTGGGCCTAGAGCTGATACATTCCAATTCAATCCACATAAATAAATAGTATCTATGTCACTGCTGTACCCTTTTATCACCCCAAAACTGGCATAGGGGAGACTTTGCTTCAGAAAAGCTTCAGATGAGCTTTCCTGTACCTTCTCTATTTTTTCCATGGTATGATGGGGTGCTACCCATCCTCCTCAGGAACTGGTAGCATATATATCTCTTCTTTTCTTCCCACCTTAAGACTGTAGCTATTTGTTACCCACGCACAGTCTTTTATGCAGGAGAGGGAATAGCAGTTCGCTGTCAACACTTTTCTCTCCTCTCTGATGATTTGACAAGTCCATATAGGGGAAGAAAACGTTACCTTAATCTCCTTACAGCTCTCTGCCTGTGGCATCATTCTGAGCATAGTAGCTCATGCATATTTGCAGGCACAAAAAGCTATGAGCATTTAGATCTTTCTATTTTGTTTGTGCTTGCTTAATAAAGCCTGCTACCAGGCTGTTCTCAGCTCTCTATCCATGCACTGGATTCTCTTGAAGGAGAATTGTAAGGACCTCTCTCCTTTTCTTTTTTTTATGCCTGTCTAGAATTAAAGCAAGTTGGTGAAGGTTGACTGTTTTATTTTACGTTTTAAATTTAAACTGAGTCATGGGTTAACCACATTTCCACACCTGGGATTTGTTTTTCTTGGATTTAGTTTATATCTTTAATAAGTGTTAGAGCAAATGTGCTAAGGAAATACTTTCCAGTTTTACTATTTTTATGTTGTTATACTGAACTTAGTTTCAATTTTTGTTTTGAAGTCAGTTTTATTTTCTTAACAAGTTCCTTTGAAAAGAAAAACTTCAATTTCAGTGCTGGACTCTTCTCCCCTCCAAGTTGCCTCCTGCCCCCATTTCTTTTAAGTCTGGTGGTAATGAATGAATTCACACGCAGGTGGGCACAGAAAGTTAGCAGATCCCAGAGTTTATTTTTAATGTGGTTGGAATGGTGTTCCTTACACTCTTTTCTTGCCAAGCTGAGAGCGAAAGTGTTGGGGTGATCTCATCCACAGAAAGGTGTGTCTACATGCTCCCTTTCACAGGTGCAGCAATAGAAATCCTCCCCGCTTAGTAACTGAAAACCCATCATGTTTACTCAGTATATTGCAAGCCCGCCTTCTGCTCTTCGGGTGAGTGCTGGAATTGGCTCAAAACCAACATCAATTTATTATTGTTTTTAAGATCAGAGGCAACTCCAAAATTTTTATTTTTTCAATCAAATAATTCTCAAATTATCTTGATTCAAAGTTTCATTTAACATCTCAAGGAGGTTCCATGCAGATAAGCCTTTCTCTTCCCAGGGACAATATAATTTCTTGTTTATTTTTATGCACTCTAATACCGTGTTGTTCATGTCTGCACAATGTCAATCTTACTCATGACTGTATCGTCAAGAAAATTGTAGTGTCAAGTGTAATTTAAAATTTACAAAATGCCTCCTCTGGGAGGTGCTTACAATTTACAGATCCTACTCAGCTGAAAATTACATCTCCTTTATTTTAATCTTATAATTTCTAGTTATAACCTTGTTAAAGATATTAAATAATTCTTGTTCACCATTGGTGTTTACACTTAGCAAGTACATACAGCCTTTTATCCAACCTATTAAAGTGTTATAACTGAAACAAACTGGGTAAATAACAGAAGAAATTTTCAAACAATTATTAATACCCTCAGTACGCATCCATTTGCATAGCACATTTTGCAAACATCAAGGCAAGCAAGGTTCTGTCTGCATGAATGTGAATGGAAATGGAAATTATTTGGGATTTTAGAGGCAAAACCCATTTCAAGTGGTTGCAGAAGTCAGGTGGTAACCATAAATGAGGTCTGGCTCAGCAAGGCTAGTGCAGAAGGAGAAGCAGGGAAGTCACAAACACTACACGGCAAATTGCATGCAGCCTACATTTTTCAAGTCAAACAAATCTGCTCAAGTATGACTGCGGACAGTGAGGGGGCACCAGCAATGGGGTTCAAATTAGTTACACTTAACATACATAGCAGTACAGCTTTGAGCCTCAAAATGAACCCAACCAGTTGATGGTCCACAGAGCAAGTGCATTGACTGTCATCCTCCCTGTGCTTTGGGGTCATCCAGTTGCCTCACCTGGCAGGGAGAAGTAGGAAAAGGGTATCTGCTAATTGAAACCTATCTCTACACTCAGTATGGACAGAATTGTCACAAGGCACCCCATTGCAGACTTGGGCATAAGATCAGCTATCAAAGGCAGCATGGGTTCACTACCCGCTTTCACAAAGGGCATGTAAGTAGAAAGTTCCCATTAATTACTGAACGTTGTCCAAACTGTTTTGGCCATGCCCATAGGCACACATGTAGCACTGGGATGGTTTACTTCCTAATTCATGAAGGCGTGATGGAGTACACCCACTCTTCCCGTCCCTCTAGGAAAAGCTAAGCTGGAAAATTTTCTTTCCATTTTTACCTCCAGTCATGTACAAATCTCCTCCCAATATCTTTGGAGAGTATGTTGGAGAGGAACCAAAAGCAGAGTTAGAAAGAGCCAAATGGAGAAGCCAGAATCAATACTCAGGAGAGGCACAAACCTCACAACCCAGAAAGGCAGATTTATATCTCTATAACCAAGGCTTCACTGTGCTTGCTAGTACTCTCTTTCTCTAATCTCCAGCAAAGGCTTTGCCATTGGACTCCATTTCTGGATGCCAAATCACTGTACCACCCTTGAACTGTAGCTGTGAGACGCAATATAGCACTTAACTAATAGCACAGAGCCCAAAAGGTCAAAAGAGAATTGATATTAGCTTAATTTCAATTTTTATGCTTTTGCTTAAGGACAAAGGTAATATAATTTTGGCAGAGAACCATTATCTTAAATCTGCTAGCAAGCTGGAGGGGGAAAAGCCCTGAACAAATACTGCATTTTAAAATGTGAAATAATATGAACAATAGCACATTAAATTTCTATGTGCCCTGTTTACAGGAACAGGTAGGAGGGAATTAATCAAAGGATATTGTGATCAACTGCACTTCAGTAAAACAGCTACCCTGTGAATATATTGGCCTACCTGCCCACCTACCTCTTAACTGAAAGTTTGGATGCAGTGAGGTGGGGGAGAGGAGGAGTAGGGGGAGGAAGTGGAAGCACAAATTGCATGACAGAAAATTGTTTCTGCATTAAATGTGCAGGCCAAAACACCTGCATGATGAGCAGATCATCACCCCAGCATTACAGGGAGATTTATGAGACTTTTAAATACAGCTTCGCTCCAGGCCCTTAATTAACACACAGATTTGTCTGAAAGTAGAACTAAAATCTAATTAAACTTTGCATTTAAAGAGTTTACATTAAAGGCACTGAGCAACTGCAAGAGCAGTTTTATGTATTGCCCTTAAAGCAAACACAGTAAGTACATGCTAAAGAAAGGAATGCAGATTCTGTTTTCTTTGTGTAATGCTTCTTTCCTCCATATGCTCACACATGCAGAAGATCCATGTAGGTCTCCCAGTATGGCTGTATTCTTGAAATGGGGGAAGGACAGATTCAGCTGATCTCCAATTTCAAACGTGGCTTCTTATAGCCACCTACTGTTTTATAACACTTCCTTGCCACCATTTCTTTTGCTTAACTTAAACTGAAAGCTCACTGTCTAGCTTAGTTCTATTGGGGTTCTCTTTACAGTCAATGAAAAGAGGCACCTCTGTATGGCAGCTCATCCCACCTACATCAGATACCTCTTTTCAGATGACAAAAATCTCTTTATGGAGGTTCTGGTCTTCTTCTATTCACTGCAGAGTAAATTTAACACAACCATCTTAGATAAGACGTTGCCTTTGAGATGATTAAAGGTCAGCTGCATTGAATCCCCAGGCGGGAATTACGCACATTTGTATTTATATCTGTACATTGGGATTATTTGAGGAGATACACTATAATGAACAATTTTGGACATTTCCAAGGCTAGAAATTTTAACTCAGAGGGCCTTATTCTGGGCATAGCTTGCTCCTTACTCCGGGGTTTTTCACGTGGAGGAGAATCCAGAAAAATCTTTTCTGGTTCACACTAAGAGGATGTGCTTGAATTGTAGAGATCTGCATAAAAGAATAGCAGATCTGGGTAGCAGAGTGGATACAACGGTAGGGCTGCAGTTTGGAGTGCTGGAACAAAAGTGTCAAGTGGGAACAGCCTAGGAAGGAAGGAGTTAGAAAAACAAGCATCTCTGTATATAATGATACACCTGTGCTTTTTGGTAGTAGGTAAATTTGAAACATGTAGGATGATGCACAAGTGCAGGAAACAGGTTGATTTCTGCTGCCCAAAGATGTTGAAGGCATGGCAATGACGTGCAGCTTACTTTAGATTAATGAAAATGCACAGGGCATAGCAGAAGAGGCAAGACCCAGCTGTTCTCTTGGGCCTCCTGGACAGTGTTTTTTAGGTGGCTTAAATATTCTCTGTTATCTAATATAATTTCTGTAAATACTGGTCTGAATTTGCATCATAAAAGTGCTGCATACCTAATCACCTATGTAAGAGAAAGACAAATCTTTTCTGTCCTTTTCTCCTTAGGTGGCAAAACAAGAAAGGGCTGAGGGGAATCAAAGCTGTATGCTGTCAATCAGCACTTTTTTCATTTAAATCCGTGATGAAGGAAGGGGAGACCTTTCAGGTCTTGATGCTACTTGCAAGAGCTGTTAGACTGGTTGCATTTTTAAAAATAATTAAGAAGGAAATTTCAAAAAGAAATAATAATGGTGTACAGTCTTACTCTTCCAAAGATAGGCTTAGATAGTAATATGAAATAATAATCCTCTAAATACCTGGAACATATTTTTCAGTGTAAAACTGTACCCAGACCAATTTTTAAAGTTCCTGTGGAAACATATAGAGGCATTAGCACAGAAAAAATTTCCAAGGATAGTTTTACTTGTAATTGAGGAGTACTTATTGGAATTAGCTATTTGCTTGCAGCAGTGCACTTCCTGTATTAAAAAAAAATAGTAATTTCCAGCCAAGAAAAAGAATTTCCATTACATTAAGTGTATTCAGTGATCATTGGAGTGAGACTCACATTAGGACAGGTGAATTAGTTTTGCCTGTGTTTAGACACCTATAAGATAGATGTCTAATTTAAGCTAGTTGTTCAGTCTCCTCCATTACTCCATTTGAGTCCTTTCACTCATCCTTTCTCAGTCTCTGTCCCTCTCTGTTGACTGTGGAAATAACTCATTTAAAAATAGATATTTAACTTATAGGCAGCTAAGGTACATGTAATGTGTTTCCAGGTCTGTGTATTTCTCTAGCCAACTGCAGACAAACTCACAGCCTTAGAAATATCATCAATAAATAATGCTAAGGACAAACACATTGGCAAATAATTGTCATACTCCTTTCTGTGACTTTGCAGCTTTCTTTTTCCTCTGCATTTTTAAATCCTCCTAAAAGCTCTAAGGAGAACATAGAGGTCACTGTTTTATTATTTTAAATAATATCATTATTTAGAAGTCCCCTTAAGAAAAGAAGCTTGTTTTGTTATACCTTTCAGGGTATCCTATTACATTACATTTTACTTTTGCAGAGAATCAAGAAATTTCAGGCATTTTCACAAAATGTGCTAAAAAAAAGCTATTTTGTTTCTTTTTAAAAGTACATATTTCTCTTTGGTTTTTTCTAAGTGTCTGGTGAAAAATGATTAGATAGTTCTGCACTTCAAAAAATTTCAGTGACAAGTTCTGTTGAGAGCCATACATCCTCCAATGTTGCTGTACGCTTCTATGGGAGAACTTATCTGGGGCCGCATATCTCCGGGACACAGGGCTCTACCCACCCTGGGGACAGTGATGCACAGACATCAATATGATGGATACAAAATGTCCGTTTATTTAGCTGCGTCACACGCTTATATAGCTCTTGCGCTTCCTGTTCCTGCCACTCCTATGGGGAGGAGTCTATCTTTCCGTCACATCCCGTGATCTTCTGGTCACCAGTCCCTGTCTATTCCCCTACACTCCGAAAATTTTTATGCTTTGCTAAAACAATCGTCTTTCATCAAGAGCACATTTTTTATTCTAACCAGATCTACCTATAAACAAATGGGCAGGGAATGTGCTTTATCTGAATAGAGTTTGACAAGAAAAAGAGGGATTTATGGTTGAAGGCAATACGTAAAGATATGGATGATTTTCATTAAGTTGCCAAAGCTAAGAGAGGTTTGCGTATCCTTAGATGAGTCCCTCCTTCAGATTCATAACAGCATTCAGTTGGTATTTCATGGAAAAACACAAAGTTCAAAATTTTTATTTAAAATATCTTTGGTGATTTAGGTGCTTCTGTTTGTATAACAACAGGAAGGTGGGATGATATCATGTGCTAACATCATTTCATTAGTTTAGACAGACTAACGCTGCTGCAGTAACAGAGCACAAGCTTTAGTGCATGGAAACAACCAAAATACCTGTCCTGGCCCTGGAGACTGTGTGCTCTCATTATGGGCTCATTTTAAAAGTGTATTGTCCCAGCTCAACTCCTGTTGTTCTCTGACCTAATTAAATGAAGTTTGCACTCAGAAGCAACGCATCTTCATGGTAAACGTATCCCACATCTTCAGCCTTGGGGAAGCATTTCCTATCCATGCAGCTGTGAGCCTGTATATGTGGTAGGGTGTGATGAGCCTGAAAGTGCTGATAGCAGTGGAGTTGAGGCTTTCAGCAGGCTACAATAAAGGAAAAGGTCTGGGATCCATAAGCTGGAGGACATCGTAGATGTCCTTCCTGTCACTCCCTTTTGGCTTAATGCTAATTCAAATTGTGTCTTCCCATACTAATGCAGAAGCACAGGGCATGGTTTTAGTAAGAGTGATAATATCTGTCTTTCCTCCCTTTCCTTCCCCAGCACACACTGCCTTCCTCTAGGCAGCACACATGTCCTTTCTACCCGGGAGGAACGAATGAACATTAATAGCCTGGGCCCTTGTTCTCCAGCCAAGGGCCTAAACCTGTCTGACTGGTGGCTTCACTCTGCAAGAAGTGTTAGGTGCCTCCAGTGGGTCCAGTACCCTGTGGCAGCAAGGTGGCTGGGGGAGAAAGTCTCCTGGGACAGGGACATGTGTTGCAGGGAGGTAGCCAGACAAATATGCAAGCTGATCTGAGGGTCTCAGGATGCAGACCATGAAATATTCTCTTGAGGGGGTGTTCATGTAAATCAGGAAATGGTAGCACCAGCCTGAATGGACTAAAGCATATGAAACAGTTTTTATGATTTCAGGTAAATGTCTCTGTGTATTAGCTCATTTCCAAATATCAAGAATGTCTTTCATTGCTGTTTACCTCAGGCTTACCACAGGGCCCAAGTATTCACACAGGCAGTTGCAGGGGCCATTTGATTCCTAAACTGATCACACATGGTTACCTGTTCATTTGCCCTGCCTTTAGCATAAAACCCTGATGAAAATTTTTCTCGTTTCACGTGTTTAATATTTATGTTGGATAGCTGCAAGATATAATGAAAATTAATTTTTACAGCTGGTTTGAATCTGCTTATTTCTGCTCTTCCGAAAGGCAAGAAGACAGAGAGATGAGATATCTTCCACAAGAAGGTAAAAAAGAAGGGCAACAGTTAGAGGGAAAATAATGTAAGTGTTCTGTAGATAAAAACAATATGAGAGAAAAGATTGATTTTATTTTTATCTCTGAAATGAGACCTCCCCAAAGCACGGTCATTTATTTATCTAATGACAGAGTAGGTCCCTTGATACTTCTCCTTTATATGTCATCAGTGCATGTCCACAAGGACCTGTCAGCTTGATTAGAACCCATCAATTAGCTTTAGCAGGCTTTGAATCCACCCCTGTACTGCTTATTGGCTCTATTTCTGTATCAGATCCGTGTGAAGAAGCCTCCTGCCAGCAGGGGGTGGATCTGGTCTGGAAACAGGGACAAACCAAGAATGCATCTTAATGCACCAGACACCACCCTGTTTTAATCATTATATTTATTTATAACAGTATAATAGGGAAAGTGCCAAGACATTATCTAATACATGGATGGTGCCGCAACAGCTTTTCATCTTAGTCTGGGAACCATTAGGACATTTTGCTCATAAATAACAATGAATTAAGTCTTCTCCTTGTATCAGCACCATATGTTAATAACAAACATATTTATAAGGTTTATTTGAATAGCTTCAAAAGGGGATATTACAACAGAGCAGTTGAACTGTAAACACTATTAAAAAGCTTTTTAAATTGTGTCGCTAATGCCACTTAGTAGATGGAGAAAAATACTGGTGAGAAATTTCAAAAGTACTGGAGAAAACACAACATTTCTACATATGAAGTTTTAATTTCTAGCTACCTTTATTAGCCGTGTGAGTTCACTGCTGTCAGTAACCTGTATGCTTACTATTCGCTGTTAGATGAGTAACAGCAAATGCTGGGCTGTGTTACTAGTCTGTGGTCTTCCATCAGTAAAAACTCCTTCTATTACAGGGAGCTGTAATGCTGACATTTATAAGTTTCTTGGTGATGTATTAGAGTTACCATAAATACAGCTGATAGTACCAGTTGCTGTGGCCACAAATTAGGCTAGTAAATCAAATGTAAGTACTCACATGGCTATTTTTGAGAGAAAGACGCAAATTAGCAGATCATTTTATGCAAGTTCACGTACCACGGAAAAATATTAGTGAGTTCAATCCAAGTGACACTCTATTTTTTTCCATTCTCCTTGTTTGTTAACAGTACTTCCATCAGCATTTTTTTGCCCTTTTTCAAAAAGGCTCACTATTCATTTCCAAAGGCAGTGTCAAACAGCAGGTCACCTGTATTTTTTTTCGTGTGCTGTTTCCTTTAAATGCATTCTGGAGTAAACCCTGGTAGCTGTTAAGACAGTGATGGGACTACTCAGTGGGAAAGGATATTTAGCTTTCTGCAACACAGGGAGATGCTGATTTTTTGTATCTGTATCCAGCCAGGTTAGTCAGCAGAAAAGCTGGCTGCACAATGAAAATATTTTCAAAGGTTTCCACAATGGATTAAATATTAATGCCAGAGGTTCATGTATCCTGAGTTAGTCCTTTAAAAGAAAAAAAACAGTGATACCAAAGTTTTGATCTAATGCAAGGAAATAAGTAAAATATTATATTGGCTGGAATTCACTTGCCTAAACACAGGCACCTAATATCATGTAAAACGTGCTAAGATACATAGACTGTTGTGTGTGGCTGGTGTGTATGATATAGGATCTATAGGGGACTCTTATTTTTCTACAACATCAGTTGGAGGTCTGACAGGGTACCACAGAGCCTCTGAAATGGCATTACACTCCTATGCATCAGCAAATGAATCCTGTTCACACTGACAAAACCCCAGTTGCCAGTAAGTACATCTAAATGTCTGTGTATGTTCAACAGTTCTTTTCTGCTTATGTTCCAGAGACATGCCTCCCTCCTTGGCTATTTCCTGCAATTTAAGTCAGTCAGAGAAATTGGGTTCTTTCTCGATAGTGAAAACCTCCCCACATATGTGACTGGTCTAATTATCTGTCCCAAATTTGAGGGACTAGTTTTCTGAATAAGAACTGTTTCTGGCTAGAGGACTGCTAGTCTCAACTTTGTAAAAGAGTCCAGGAATGGGTTTATGGGCTAAGAGCTTGTTTGCTTGTAGAAACGAACTCACTAACCGTACTGTTTGACCATGTCTCACATAAGTTGTATATGTGAAGCTCTTTAAAACAGCTGAGCCCGTCTGCAGCTTCTAACCTTCTACAGTGAAGTTTGTGTACCAAAATAGAGAGCCAGCACTGAAATAATTCAGCTGGACTTGGCAATGTAGTTGCACAAGTATGGTATTTTCCATCCAAATCCCTGAAATTTCATGACCTAGACATAGATGCTCGCTGGCTGTTTCAGCATGTGTGGATGGATCTAGGGCACTGTGTTGTAGGAACCTGACTCTTCGTACCAATGATATGGCTTAGAAGCCAAACTTCTGAAGTCAGTGCAAACTCAGAGTAACTGTAAAGACATTTTGACATATGAAACTTAAAAAAAAAAAAAGCTGTCTGAAGAGCATTAAAAGAATATAATATTCTTTTTTGGCAAAGCCAAAGACTCCAGAGGTTAGGAAATGCCAGAGTTCATCTGGTACTGGCCACATACAATCCTAATTTCTTTTTCTTCAGGTATATGTATTATAGCATGGTGTGTAATTGCATTCAAACCTGTCACAGAGTATGAGCTATTTCAGTGCACAGGACAACACAAGTTCTGAATAAGAATAAAAACACCTGACAGCTACTTTTGCAGTAAGCACTGTCACTCAGAGACTGAAAAAGAAAGAGCAGTGTAAGGCTTTGTTTCATTCTATTGGTTTGCTATGCTCCCAGCCCATAGGTTTTAATATGTTATATGAGCTATGAAGGTGGGATGGAAATGAAGGTAATCACCAGCTATAAAGTGGATAAGGGGTCCCTAATCAATACTTGCACCTTGTCTCCTAAAAACCCCATTATTGTACTGTATGTGTATTCACTTTTAATATTCATAAAGGGCCAGTTGTGTGCTCTTTGTCAAAGATGGCTTAAGATTCATTGAGTACTTTTCTTGGTGTCATAGTTTGAGAGTGTGGCAAGAAAACCTAATACAAAATATTGTGATTTCTATTGCATTTCATATGGGCTTTAATCCATATTTCTCTTTTTGCAAACAGTTTGCTGCTTTAGGAATGGTTCACGTCTTGTATTTCTAAACCAACAGAAGAATAATTCTGAATATATGGGTGACACCAAGCTGCATCGTGCAGTTGATTCAATAGAGGGAAGGGATGCCATCCAGAAGGACCCAGTCAGGTTTGAGGAGTGGGCTCATACGAACCTCATGAAGCAACAAGGCCAAGTGCAAGGTCCTGCACCTGGGTCAGGGCAACCCCTGGTATCAACACAGGATGGGGGATGAACTGATTGAGAGCAGCCCTGCAGAGAAGTACTTGGGGATGCTGGTGGATGAAAAAATGGACCTGAGCTGGCAACAGGTGCCTGCAGACCAGAAAGCTAATACTATCCTGGGCTGCAACAAAAGAATCTACTGCTCTCTGGTGAGACCCCACCTGGACTACTGCATCCAGCTCTGGGGTTCCTAGTACAAGAAAGACATGGACCTGTTAGAGTGGGACCAGGGGAGAGCCACAAAAATGATCTGAGGACGGGAACATCTGTCCTATCAAGGTCAGGTTTGAATAGGGTTTTGAACAACCTGATCTAGTTGAAGATGTCCCTGCCCATGGCAGGGGGATTGGACTAGATGATCTTTAAAGGTACCTTCCAACCTAAACCATTCTGTGATTCTAGGTCTAAACTAAATGAGTCTGCAGACTGAGACTTGAGCATCTGGGCTGTGCTACTTACTCGTGACGCCTAGCTGTGAATTCTGTAGTGCTGCTAGACTCTTGGATTATTGGAAAGATCAGGTCAAGCTGGGGGCATGGAGGGGGGGGTGGTGTCAGTTCCTGAATTTGCCATTTCTCATGCACAGTTACACAGGAAAAAACATATGTTGTGACTACAATAGCATTATTCACTTAGCATGGCAGGATCAAATTGCTGTTTTGAAATAACTGTTCCTGTATTAGGCATGCTAACAAGCAGAAAGGAAGAAATAGCTCATATGAGTACTCAGATCATCCTCCAAGATGCAGGAATGGCAACAGTTTTGACTTTATTTTATTTTCGCCAGTCTTATAACCTTTCATGCACTTTTGGTCTGATTACCAGAATCAAGTTTGAGAGCTTTGGGGAAGTCCACAGAGTAAACAGCCAGTCTCTACAATGGCAGAGTTTATGCTAAATGCAGGTCTTAAATAAGATATTATTTTAACTTTTTTTTTTTTATTATATTGTCTGAAGTGGAGCCACTCAGTCTGCCTTGTGCAGTCTGCCAATTTTTAATCATGAACTGAAATTTGAAATGCTTATTTTATTAGAGAAAAAATGCCAACATTGAAATTATTATTATTAATTAAAAAATAATGTTTTGGTTATTTTACCTCCAAAAATGTAGTCAAATCTTCTGTACATAAATTTAGAAAAGCATGTAACTTATTTATTTTGTTTGTTTCTCTGAGAATGTAAGAAGAGCTTTTTGTAATAAAATCTTTACGTGATTAGAGACAGAGTAACCAGTAAACATGTTATACCCACAGACAAGATGGGTATATGTACATTTTAACCCATATGAACCCATTATGTCAAAACATTTAACAGCTGCCTGCTCTTCATTTTTATTCTTCAGTTTAATGGAAATTCCTTCTGCTAAATTCTTTGCTATGCAGACATTTTCCATTGCACACTTTTCTGCCATTGCTCTTTAAAAGGATTCTTTTTACCAGTGCTTATTGATATTTAATGATGGGCAAGTGACCAAAAGTTCAAGTCTCAGAATGACCTCATTACTTAATTTTGGCTTCACTCTAGTTCTATATTTGAGGTTGAAACAAAAGACAAGTGAGTAAAGAACTCAATTCACTACACTATGGATCACCACGACCTTGAAAGCTGTATTTTTCCCCTTCATGTCCACCACCCATACTTTTAATGCAAATAGACTGCTCTAACGACTTTGCTTGTTGTTTCCTCAGTAAGATACTTGACTAGGTCTATCTTGTCACATTTTCTGCCACATTTAGGTCTACTGCTGTGACTCTATGAATCACGTTTCTTCAGTAAAGCTCTAATGATCCTGGCAATTATATGGTAGGCTGCACTACTGACAAGGCATATTCATTTAAACACCTTAAATATTTTAAGGGATCTCACAGAACTTTGCTACTGCCTGAAAACCATCGCTTATCTAATGATATGGAGTATATATTTGCATTACAAACACTTTAAGATTTCGCTTCCCATGAGAATTTTTCACTCAGGGTTAAGTGCAACCCATTACCTCAGCTTATTGCTATTCTTAACTCAGGATATGTCTAATGGAAGTCACAGAAGTAATATACCCTTAGATTTTCTTATGCAATTTCTTCTCTGTCCTTCCAGACTTTGACAAAGAAAACCCAAACACACCAAAAAGAAAAGTCAATTGCAGAGGTTGTAGTTTGCAATTGATGTGGAAGAAAGAGAAAGATTAATTTATAAGAAGGAACATCTATTTTCACGTGAAAGTACACCTTTACCAAAAAGTGTGGTATTTTCAGCTGGATTCAACAGTGTTTTCCATGCCAATGTACCTGAGCTAGTTCCTAGAGGACTACGTTTTACACCATACAGAATAACCATACCAGGGCATCTTTCTATTCAGGTCATGTGAGGGTAGAAAAAGAGGCATCTCAGAGTAGGGTTGACAGCAGTAAGAGGCAGAGGAAGCATCCACTAGGAGGAAAACGATAAGGAAGGCTGCGCATAGATCTGTGTCAGTATGAATCTATGCCAGTATTTCCCCAGAACTTAGCTACATGGGAGGCACCCTGGGACTCACAGTCCAGCATTCTTTCTTGAGGGAAGTCCTTATGTGCTTCACTCCAGGAAATTAAACAGAAAGAACTCTTCTCTTTTTAATAATTTCACATAATACCTTAATGGATATTAACATGAGATATTGGCAATGACTTTGTGAACCTCCTCACCCTTAAGGAAATTCTTACTTAAATTTCTCACCATACCATCAGGTTCCTTTACTATTCCAGTAAGTCATGCTCCTCTTCTTTGTGTTGGTTTTGACTGGGATAGACTTAATTTTCTTCACAGAGCTATTATCGGGCTATGTTTTGGTTTTGTGCTGAAAACAGTGTTGATAATATGGAGATGTTTTCATTGTTGCTCAGTAGTGCTCACACTAGTCAAGGACTTTTTCAGCTCCCCGTGCTCTGCTGGGTGCACAAGAAGCTGGGAGGGGACACAGCCGGGACAGCTGACCCCAACTGACCAACGGGATATTCCACGCCATATGACGCCATGCTCAGCATATCTGAGCTCAGCTGGTGGAAGAAGGAGGAAGTGGAGGATGTTCAGGGTTATGGAATTTGGCTTCCCAAGTCACCATTATGCTTGATGGAGCCCTGCTTTCCTGGAGATGGCTGAACACCTGCCTGCCCATGCGAAATTTTTCTTTGCTTGAGGACGTGGCTTTTGTTTTTTCCTATTAAACTGCCTTTATCTCAACCCATGAGTTTTCTCGCTTCTACTCTTCTGTTTCCCTCCCCCATCCCACCAGGGGGGAGTGAGCAAGTGGCTGTGTGGTGCTTAGTTGTCAGCTGGGATTATACCATGACATTCCTCCAGTTAAAAACCTACTGCTATGTACTGAAGAACTCGAGAGCTAGCGAGTTAAAAAGAAAGAATGAGGAGCAGATTGCCCCTCACTTTCTGAAAGGAAGCGTGTTGGTTCTTCTCCAGGACAGGATAAAACCAGAAATAATACTGATTCCATAGACCAGAAACCTGATTTTTCACCTGCCAGCTCAGTACTCTTAAGCAGCAAAATGGGAGAAGCAGAGTCATATTCCACTGTGTCTCATTTCTTTATTTGCTCTGGCCCAGGACCATAGTTATTGGCTCTATCATAACCATACTTCACTGAGAGCAATGAATTGCTTCCCTGTCTAGACTGCCCCACTGCTTGGTGATAGGGGCATTACCTGGGAATAAAGGGAGGGGAATTTATCTGACAAGGGAACTGAATACCGACATTCAGCATTGAGTAACAATAACATTTGGTGTCAAAGGTCTGTGGCTCCTTGTCTTTTAGAACAGACCTTCCATTTCTGTGCCATAAAAATGGTTTTAGAAAAATATAAGCCCATATCAACTGATTGTCACTGACAAAAAAGCCTCCATGTTCTGAATCCTGAGTGGAGGCCAGTGAGACACAGGTCTCTGCTTGATATTTATTAGTGGCTAAGTCTAAACAAGACTTCATTCTGGGTGGAGGCTTTCTGGTTCTTTGAAGTGCCTGGCTTCCTCCTATCAGCTATGCAAAGTATCAGGGTACTTAGCCTGTTTTAATTGCCTTGACAAGCCCCTACATTTTAGGTTTTCTAACCTTTAAACACACACAGAAAAAACCTCAGGGTAAGATACCAACATCAGTGAAAATTTTACAACTAATAATCTTTGGATATCAAACCAACTTAATATATCTGCTGTAGTACTACACCTTATATGGGATGTTAGGGGCAAAATCACCTTCAAAGTGCATTTAGTTTGTGTAGTTTGCATAAATATAGTCCACAATTATGGTTCCATTTTTATAAAACAGGCAAGAATAACTTGTCAAAAACATTTCTAAAGGCCTTTGCATGATCCTTTCATGTCTATTACATTCTTGACAACTAAAGGATATAAAGTATTTAAGTAGACATGGAAATTCAACTAGAAATGAAGAAGATAATTCAGAAGTCCAATCACAACTCTCTTTTGGGGAGGAAATTAAACATAAACCTGCTGAACTCATGGCTTTTGACTGATTAAAAAAAAGAAAGAATGTGTGTCCTTACTTGCATGATTGATCCAATTGCTTGTTAATGTATACATTTCTTTTCATGAAGAAATCTCTTCTCTCTCTCTTTTTTTTTTTTTTTTTTTTTTTATGAATCATGAATGCTCAGTATTCCTGAGCTGTTCAGGCTCATAAAGTAAAATGAGCTGCTAACACCCATTACCAGTACGGCTTGGTCCATTTCTGCTGCTGCCTAACCTGGAGACCTGAGAGTCCATCCTAGACTACAGTAGCAGCTCTTCATCCCCTGGTCTGATCAGGTTCAAATGCAGAATCACATCCTTCAAGAGAATTTGGGGTAATTCTTGTTGTTTCCTCACTTGGGGCCCTACACGGACCCCACTTCTTGTCAGGAACAGGCTGGTATTCAAAGGTCAGCATGCTCCTTCCTTCTTCTTCCTTTTGTTTCTATTTCCCATGTTTTAAAAAAATAAACCTTTTTCTTGGTTTGAGTTTGTGGCGTTGCCTGTGTATAAAGAATTTTGTTAAATAACTAAGAATGAGTAAGTGCTGAATTCTATGCTGAGGAATGCTTTCTACCTTCCTCAAGCCTGTAAAGAGCAATATTTCAACCAGCTTGTAGTGGTCAGTCATTGTAATGATGTAAATAGGCGTTTTGTATGTGGAAAGAGAAACAATGGGCCTACAATTTTACTTCCTATCATGTAGGCAAAGCCCAAAATTCATGGGTAATGATCTCAAGTATAAGGTATATGGATACCAACCCAAACTTGTTACTAGTTAGTCAGGATTATGCTCTCATGCAAATAACCCAGATGGTTCATCATTGTTTGCATAATTGTGAACAGACATTGTTGTCAAGCAATGAAAATCTTTTGAAGTGCTCTTTTTTTGTCCAGACAATAAATCAAGATCAGGAAAATAGAAAATACTAAAGTGCAAAAAGATAATCTATGAAAAAAAGACCCCAAATTAAATGAAACTTTTCTATACTTCTACTTAAGGCAACCTCTAGTTGCTGAAGAAGTTCCTAAATTGATGTCTGCATAATGATTTAAGTTTCTTATTGATGGAATTTTTAGAAGTAATTTTCCCAACTTCAGTCTTTTGGAATAGGTTGGATCATTTTCACAGATATTCCAGACACAAAGATTGTGACGTATCAGCACCTCACCAGAGGGAAATTATCCCCAGGCTGCAGAAGTCCCTAGACAAAAGTACACCACTCTAATTACAGAATATGAAAATTTCATCCAAAAATAAAGTACAAGACAAGGAGTAAAGGAGCAAAGCTGGAGTCTGTGCCAGACTGGAAAGGAAACGAAGTAAACCCTGCAACTTAAATCTATATGGGGAGGGCCTTAGATACCAATTGAAAAGCGAGCATCACCCTAGAGAGGACAATACACCTAATATGTTCCTCTAGCTGAAGTTTTTCTCAGCTAGGATAAAACATACAATGCTTGTAGTTCCCCTCGGTAAGGGACTAGAAACTTGTCTCAACACTGTCGGCAGAATGGCTTGACTACCAAGGCTTCAGCACGACTGCAACTGAGGAAGTTCTACCCAGCAGGAACATATATATATCTATATCTTGTTGTCTTGGAGCACATAGGCCCAGTCCTCTGCACATGCACCTGGCCCCAGCGTCATCTTACAACATATGGGAGCAGGGTTTGGACCCCTGGAAACCTCTGGAACCGTCGAGCACCCTCTAGTGACAATACTGCGCATGCGCCCCACTGCTGAGTGGGAGGTGTGGCCCTGCAAACCAGCTCATTGACTCTGCAAGGAGACAATGCTATAAAAGGCGGAACCAGAGGAGACCAGTTGGAGCGTTCCCCCACTGGACTGAAGATACATTGGACTGATGGAACACCGCAGATCTGTGGTGGTAGCTATTGTAACTCTCTCTTTCTCTTTTTTTCTTTTTTTTCCTCTTTCTCTCCTTTTCTCTTGCATACTTGTTGGCAGCCAAATAAAGTGACTTGGCACTTGACTCGGTTTTGATCCAATTGAACATCACTCAGAAGTCAAGCCCAGCTGCCCCTAGCCACCCAGAAATATCTGAGGTTGGTTAGAAAGCAAGGGGGCTCAACTTCTGCCAAATTGTGCAACCCAACAGTGGATCGTGACACCCTCTTACATATTTTTAATGCTTCAGACAGTTGTTGCAGTTGGGAAGACAATGTGAAGTTTTAACTTTGTCCAATTTCTGAAAAGCTCATAAATTCCTTTAAATTCTATTCCTTGGGACTTAAATGTATATTTAAATGTTTTGGAACAAATAAATGGAATAATTCCGATATTCCTAAAATTGTCTAGTGATGTGTGGTCTCACTAAAGATGCTTCACAAAATCCTTAAGTGAAATTTTTTTCTTTTGTGACAGGACAGTCCTCTTTAATATTGAAGGAGTCCTCCAATAAGATGACCAGCTGAGACAGCCAAACTCAAACACAAACTCCTGGCCAGATTCAAACAAAAAAGGAAGCATATAGAAAGTGGAAGCAAGGTTGGATAACCTGTAAGAAATACAGAGACATTGTCTGAGCACCCAGAGATGAAGTTTAGGAAAGCTAAAGCCCAGATGGATTTGAACCTGGCCATGGATGCCAAAGATAACATGAAAGGTTTCTGTAAGTACATAGGTGACAAAAGGAAGAATAGGGAAAATGGGGGCCCATTGCTGAATCAGACAGGGCATCTGGTTACACAGGACATGGCTGAGGTACAGAAAGCCTTCTTTGCCTCAGTCTTTACCAGCAACACTGACATGGAGTCCCAGGTCCC
Organism: Phalacrocorax carbo; assembly: GCF_963921805.1. Taxonomy (NCBI): domain Eukaryota; kingdom Metazoa; phylum Chordata; class Aves; order Suliformes; family Phalacrocoracidae; genus Phalacrocorax; species Phalacrocorax carbo. The sequence continues at coordinate 35,504,674 of NC_087513.1, forward strand.
AGAGACCAACAGGATAATCTGGAGGAAGGAAGATGCGCCATTGGTGGAAGAGCATTATGTCAAGGAGTACTTAAGAAAGCTGAACACATAAGTTCACAGACTGTACACACAAGTACTGAGGGAGCTGGCAGGTATCATCTCAAGGCCACTCTCAATACTATTTGATCAGTCATGGTGATTCAGAGAAGTGTTTGAAGACTGGAGGAAAGCAAATGTCACTCCTGTCTTCAAGGACAGGAATGATGACCCGGTGAACTACAGGTTGGTCAACCTCACCTTGATGGTGATGGAGAAGCTAATCCTGTAAAACATTTCTAGGCACATTAAGGACAAGAATATCATCAGGAGTAGTGACCATGGATTCAACAAGGGGAAGTCATGCTTGACCAACTTGATAAACTACTACGATGAAATGACTGGCCTGGTAGATAAAGGGAAAGCAGTGGATATTGTCTGCCTGGACCTCAGTAAGGCTTTTGACAGTGTTTCCTAGAGAATCCTCATAGACAAGCTGTTGATGTATTGACTGGATGAGCACACAGTAAGGTGGATTGAAAACTGGCTGAATGACCAGGCACAGAGGATGTTTAACATCTTTGTTAATGGCCTGGTTGATAAGGCAGAGTGTACCCTCAGCAAATTTGTAGACACCACCAAACTGGGAGGAATGACTGATATGCCAGAGCGTCATCCTGCCATCCAGAGGGACCTCAGTAGGCTGCAGAAATGCCCTGCACCTGGGGAGGAACAACTCCATGAACCAGTATATGATGGGGACCACCCAGCTGGAAAGCAGCTTAACAGAAAATGACAGAGGGATGCTGGTGGACACCAAGTTCAACATAAGCCAGCAATGTGTCCTTGCCACAAAGAAGGCTAATAGTATCTTGGGGTACATTAGGCAAAGTACTGCCAGCAGGTCGAGGGAGGTGATCCTTACACCCTACTCAGCACTTGTGAGGCCACAGCTGGAGTGCTCTGTCCAGTCTTGGGCTTCCCAGTACAAGAGAGACATGAGCATACTGGAGAGAGTCCAGTGAAGGGCCTCAAAGATGTTTAAGGGACTGGAACATCTCTCACATGGGGAAATCCTGAAAGAGCTGAGACTGTCCAGCCTCAAGAAGAGAAGGCTCAGGGTTGAGCTTGTCAATATTTATAAATACCTGAAGAGAGTGTGCAAAAAGGACAGAGTCAGACTCTTGTCAGTGGTGTGCAGTGACAGGACAACAAGCAATGAGCACAAGCAAACACAGGAGGTTTCATCTAAACTTCAGGAAACACTTTTTTACAGTGAGGGTGACCAAGCACCAGCACAGCTTGCCCAGAGAGGTTGTGGACTCTCCATTCTTGGAGTTATTCAAAAGCCATCTGGACATGGTCCTGAGCAACTGGCTGTAGGTGGCCCTGTCTGAGCAGGGGGCATTGACAAGATGACCTTCAGAGGTCCCTTCCAACCTCAACCATCTGTGATTCTGTGTGAAATACTGAAAGGCAAAAATTAATGAACATACAATAACTGTTAGCTGGGGAACAGAGGATTAAGTCTCTCTCTCTTAAAAGACTGCAGTTTTCTCAGCTATTTTAGTTACTCAGAATGACTCCAGCAATCCCTAAAAACACAGTATGGCTCCAACAGTTTCCGGAAGATTGCCAATATTTGAAATTATACTGTTCCTGCATTGCTGAAATATTGCTATGTTCAGCCTTTCAAGAAATTTTCTGGATGAAGTAAAAGACAAGGATTATCAAGTTATGTATGAAGGCCCTTAGAAATTTACTTGGATGTGAGAACAACTTACTGCATGTGCAGAGTTGGTTTTACCTAACAGTTATTCACCCATCAGTTCATCTGCATTGGAGTTAAAGTTTGCACTTCTAATAATAGCATTCACAAATCTGGATGATCTAGTAAACAGATCATCACAGGACCATCACTGTCCAGGAGCCAGAACAATAAAAATACAGCCAGAATCTTCAGGTAAGGGCAGGTGAAAGTATTTTTCACACACACACATAAGGATATATCAAGTTGAAGAAAGGGAAATCTAGGAACACCACCAGAATACTTCCTGATGTTGCACTGATGCTACTGAGTGGTTCATTAGAAAGAACACTAAGACATTCCAGTTTAAACTAAGTATTGTGGTTATAAGGGATTGTTTGTGCATTTCTTGACTGTATTTGAGCTACAATAATCATCTTTTGAGCCATTTAGAAACTGCAGAAGTTTCTGAAAAAATAAAAAAATTCATAAGGGAACATTTCCATTGCCAAAGAAGAATAATGTATATGTGGGACTGGGACAATTCCTACAGGTCACTAGAAACACACTGTGTAACTGTAGTCCCGCTTCTTCAAATGAAAAGACCAAGGGATGAAGGCTCAACTCCCAGTGGATGTACACATTTGATTCACACTAAAATAATACTTAGGCCTTAAGCTGATTAACTTCAGGCATCAGGATTAGAGGGAAAACCATTTTCACAGTCCACCCATTATGGAGAAATGAAGGTGCACATGAAGTTGTCCACCCATTTCCATTGGCGTCACTGAAATATTTATATTTGGGTTTTCTTGGTCATTTTTGTGTGTCTATACCTATTGAATTACTACCAGGGCACCACAAGGTCAGTGGTTCCTGTGGGCCAGGGCTACCCATGGGGTCCGTCAGGGCCTGGCAGCCCGGGACTGTCCCACTGCCCCAGCCCCAAGCAGAGCAGCAGGGGCTGCCAGGGCAGACCAAGCCCTGGCCATTGGGCACCTCTGTGGGGATGGCAGGCCAGGATGTGAGCTTATGGATAGGCCTGGCTCAGCAGGGCCCATGGCTGGGAAGGGCAGGTCCTGGGCCATGGGTGGGGTAGAGGTAGATCCCAGGGGAAGGGTCAGGGACAGTCAGGGCTGGCTGTGCATAAAACTGACAAAGTTAAATGTCACGGCTAGTAAATGAGCTCACCAGTAATGCCCCAGACATACACTTCTGCAGTGCTAAGAAAAAACAGGTCAGGATCCATAAAAGCACATTCAGTGCACATTAAAGGCTCCCGCAATAGCTTTACTATCCCTAGATTCCCAAACAACATTTGTAGCGCTGCAGCCGTTCCAACAGCAAACTGGACTCAGGACAGTAGGTCCTTCATGCTCATGGGGCGAGGTGCAAAATCAGCATGTCACGCTCATCACAGCCTTGCCATGACAGAGATCTCTTCCTCTGGTGCTGCCTCTGCAGACACAGTAAATCATTTTCCCCAGCTACTGTTTGTGAGAATGAAGCCAAGGGAAAACTTTAAATTGTTACAGGGGTGACAATTCCTGGCAAAGATGAGTTATAGTACAGTAAAAAGAGCCAAGGAACTGGTTTATGTGCCATTCTGAACAGTGATGGATATTCTGCACTAAGTTGCATTTAGGAGCTACAGGGAAAGAAAGCATTTGCCATTTTCTGCTCTTACTCCTTCGTTTGAAAGTCTCTCCAAATTGAAACTTATATATAACATGCATAAGGCAGGTACAGCACCTATGTTGTACTGTATAGGAAATCTTACTTTGCATGCATATTTCTTCCATTAGAATTAGTTGAATATTGATTTTTTTCTACATTAGCATTTCTTATTTTCAGACTGATTTAAAGCTTCAGAAATATTCAAGCTTGTAGCAAAAGAGGACTTGCACAGCTTACTAATGCATTACATTTGCACTAGTAGAGGGGCTCTGGAGACACAAAACAACAGCATACCTATCTTTACCAGACAGTTTTGTGGGCTGGATGTCCCTTTATAGTAGATCTGGCTGTTACAATTCGCTTTCTTAAGCCCGTAGCCTACTTTACTGATGCTTATCATGACAAATTATGCTCACTTAGACCTAGAAGACCCCTTCCCAGTTCTTGCTCTAGAACTGTTTGTCATCAGTTTGACAGTATAGCCTTAATTAAAGTCAGACAGTAAGAATGGCACCCAAACAGAATTAGGTATGAATGGACATGATGAAAGAAAATGCAAAAAACTATGAACTATGAACTATTTCTCCCATCTGGCAGGTAGGAAGCTAAAGTGCAGTGATTCAGTGGCTTTATTCTCAACCATATTTTCTACCAAGCACCTCCTCTCTTGAGCACCATCCAAATCAAGTATTCTAACAACCAGCATAACTTTATTCCTCTGTAGCAAGGCATCTTCTCCTATTTTGATTTACTGTAGAATTATAAAATGCAGTTAAATCTTGGTTACTTGAAATTCAATGATGCAAAATCATTCCTTATTGGAAACAGATTTCTGTTGCCTGAATACATCAGTGAATTACTAAATCCTTGTTTACCTGAAGTTATGAAAATACCTAAGGTTACTCATAATTCTAACATAAGAAACACCTAGCAAAATTTAGAATATCAATAATAAAAATAACTAGCAAATTTTCTCCCTAATCCTCTGAAGCAAAGTCATGGGACTTTGTTACAGGTAACTCCACACTTTGTCACCCACCCACCCATTCTTTGATATGACAGGTGAAAAACTAATGGCTCATATTTAAAAACTTCTTTCTGGCTGGTGCCACCCACCTTACTTTGCACTCAACATCAAGGAGAGGAGTGAGTGGACTTTAAAATTTATCCAGCAGGAAGTGTAAAATGTGAAGAAAAGTCTTCTAGAGACTTCAACTTCTTAAAGTAATTTACTTGTCCTTGAACAAACTGACTGTAAACCCTCACTTGGAGATTACATTACACAGATAAATTACCTTACATCACATGCACCCAGGTTTTTTGTCTGGTATGTGTTTGTGTATTGGTTTTTCTTTTTTAATAAAATCAATCACTTCTATCTGATTTCAGAAAATTGTAGCAACCCACCTGTGCTGTGAAACAGCTGTACAGTCACACAGAGAGGAAGAAAAATGATCAGACAATGTTTTAAGCTACATGCTGGCTCACTTAATTACTATTGATATAAAGAAAAACACGTTAGTTTTGTCACGAAAATCACAACTTTCTCAAGAAATGTTCTATGCTCTTTCATGAGCCTTAAAGAGAAAAGTACAACTGAAAACAAGGCCATAGTAACAATTATTCCCACAAACACCTGTCAGATTTTTGGATGCAAACATGGATTTAAATTTTGCAGCATGAGGTTATTTCCAGTTTTAAAGATTATTTCCTTTTGGGACTCTTTTAAATTTTACGCCTCATCATCTGTAAGTTAGAGCATTGGTTGTTGGTTTTCTTTACCATGTTGCCTTAATTTTAAAGCAGATTAAGTTCATTTCTTTAATTGATCTACTTTAATCAAACCCTTCCTAAATTTACAGCTGTGGAGTCACTGAAAGAAGATTAAAGAGAAAGGCTGTTGGTGGGTTTGTGTGTTGGGATTTTTTTAAAATTTCACTTTCTTGATATTCTGATACAACTGCCCTCCCTTAGGTAGTTGCCTTACAAATATCAGAAAACGAATATTCTTTTTTCTTTTCCTTCAAGGTCTCAAGAAATTGAATCAGCAAGTCCCAAATAGTTAATAACTTTTTGATATCTCTTTCAATCATTTTAAAAAACCCTTACTTGTATCTGACAGCTTTGCCACTGCTATCAAAGAAGGCAGACCTGAGTAACAATTTTTTTTATATATATAAAAAAAAAATTATCCAAAGATAAATTTTACTTTCTATTTCTTTCGTAGTCTGTTGAACACACTTTAACCAGTTGGGTAGGAAACCCCTAGAGATTATTATTTCATTCCCTAACCTCTAGGAAAATATCTTTACTTATCTTTATATTTGTAACATCAGTAAGATTCTTTTGTGAATATGGAATGACCAGTATGACAAAAACACATAGAACAGAGTAGTTTTTGCGACCAAAAGTGCCTGAAACTTCCTCACTCAGTAAGGAGCCATTAGCAACAATAACAACAGTATCGCTCTCAACTAATATTGTAATATTTAAGCATCTTCTCCGAATTAGTCATCTAGACTAACAATATATATAAACTATTCAATGGGGAGAAACAGGCACTCCCAGAACTTGATTCATTTAATTTTTTTCAGATGTCTTTATTTTGGTTTGATGAATCACGCTTTGGAGATATTTATAAAGGCAGACTTTCACACGAGTCTAGACAAGCAGACCCCTTGTTTTCAGAGGATTAGGAGCAGTTGACATGGACTTTACCTTGCTGATTTGAGCAACTCCTTGAAATTTTTCTCATGCATCCAGAATCATTATAGAGCTGAACATTATATGTAAAGGCAGATTGACAGGGTGTGTTTTTCTTTCTCTGTAACAAGTAACATTTTCATCTGCTGAATTTCCTCTCACAGCAGTGACCGAGAACAGAGTTTATATCACCAGTCCCTCTTGTTGACTTCTGTCTGAAATTTTTGTTATGACATTATTTCTAAATGTCTACAAATGTAGGGACCTTACCATGATAGCATAAGCAGTCACTTCAAGCTTAAAATTTTTTAATTTCTGGGATTTTAGGGGTAATTGACAATTACAAAAAGGAAAGTCACAGAATGGTAGACGTTGGAAGGGACCTCTAGAATTCATCACCAACCCCTGTGCTTGAGCAGGGACACCTAGAGCAGGGGCCACAGGAACACGTCTAGGCAGGTTTTGAATACTTCCAGGGAAGGAGACTCCACAGCCTCTCTGGGCAGCCTGTTCCACTGCTCTGTCACCCTCACAGGAAAGAAGTTTTCTCTCATACTGAGGTGGAACTTCCTGTGTTCCAACTTGTGCCCATTGCCCCTTGTCCTGGCATTGGGCACCACTGAAAAGAGTGTGGCCCCATACTCTTGACACCCACCCTTTAGATATTTACAAGCATTGGTAAGATCCCCCCTTAGCTTTCTCTTCTCCAGGCTAAACAAACCCAGGTGTCTCAGCCTTTCCTCATAAGGGAGATGCTCCAGTCCCCTGGTCATCTTTGTAGCTCTCTGCCAGACTCTTTCCAGTAGTTCCCTGTCTTTCTTGAACTGGGGAGCCCAGAACTGGACGCAGCACTCCAGATGTGGCCTCAAGAGGGTGGAGCAGAGGGGGATGATAACCTCCCTCCTCTTGCTGGCCACACTCCTTTTAATGCATGTCAGGATACCGTTGGCCTTCTTGGCCACAAGGGCATATTGCTGGCTCATGGTTAGCTTGGTGTTCACCAGCACTCCCAGGTCCTTCTCAGTGGACCTGCTTTGCAACTGGTCAAAATGCTAAAGATCAGTCTTTAGGGACCAAATAAGTGGTCAACCAAATCATGACACATGCAAAAAATATCAATTTAAGCCTGCTGCTGTTGTTGGCATTATCTCATAAATTTGTGTTTTCATAGATAAAATATTTTTTTTTCTACTGGGGAAGAAATAAAGGAGAGGAAAAACACAAAACAAGGAAGAGAAAGCTAACAGTGGTGTGACACATTATGGCCTCTGCAAGTGGTTATGGTGAAAGAACAGAGATCAGAATCATAACTTTAGGAACCAGAAAGGTGGAATTGTAAAGGTCATTAGAGGTTGCTTAGGGTGAGAAAAAAACCTTGAGAAATAATCAAAGTAGAAAGAAACAGCTGGAGATGGCAAAAAGATGACAATCTTAACATAAAACCATATGTGGGTTCTTTAGAAACGAGTTGGTGGCTGTTACCAAGGCCGGGAGTGAACAAGCAGTAGCAATGGATTTGTGAAGAAAGTAGAAAACATTGAGCTTAGACATTTTATGTGTGGTGAGTCAGAAGAATTTAGCGACAGTCAGAATGTGGGAATGCCCGACTCGATTACTGGCTTCAATAAACCTAGTACAATTGCTGGGGATTGCAGGACTGCACCCATAATCATAGGTTTCGCCATCAGGATTATAGTCTAGAAACTGCTTCTCCAAATTAGCTTGCATTTATGTGGTCGTGTTTGTTTTGGCACTGCAATATGCATGCAGTGTACTACATATTGCTGCCTTTAAGTCTTTTTAACAAATACATTATTCGTGGCTTTTCTGAAACATAATTCTAATTGAGTCTAATTCTTTGTTAAACTGCACACTTCTTTACTACAAGCATATCTAGCTATGAGACTTATCCATGCTATAATTGTGTTGACAAGTTGTAAAAGACAAAGAAATTCTCATTCTGAAATATTTGATTTATACCTTTTATTCCTCTAGGCCTTTCAATCAGCCAATATAAGATTTGTTGTCTATTTTGTAGCTCTTGCATTTCATATTGATGCTCTGAGATGTGTAAAGTTGTTGCATTTTAGAATTCTTACTAAACTAAATTGTATTTCTTGTTGTTTTATTGTAACTTGTGATAAGAATAATATTGGACATTCTACTTATAGCTAATGACCAAAAAAGAAAACAAGTTAAAACCATATATTTAGTACACAACCTGGAGTTCATCTTTAGTCTAAGTCTAATCTGTAGATTAGACCATGTAAATGATGGTACAAATGCTATTAGAGAAGTAAAATATGTATTCAAAACCTGCTAGTATGTTTTTATTTTGTTTCCCCCCAACCATTCTGTTATAAAACATGTTGTTATGGGGTTGTTGGGGTTTTTCTTGTTTTGGTTTGGTTTGGGTTTGTTTTTTTTTTTTAATGGCTAAACTGCATATAACAGCTCATTCCCAGGTAGAATAGTTCTTATTTGTTCTGCTTTCCCATATCTTCACCTTTTCTCCTTCCTTCTCCTGAGATCCTTCTCCTTCCCTGCCTTTGCTCATCACCTTGGAATCTTGTTCTGGTCAATGTTATACTATTTCATTTAGCTAAAATGACTCCCTGGGAAACCAGGTGAGAAGCAGAAATGGAAGCAGCAGATGAAATCCAACCAGAGAGAGCAAGAGTAGGTGATAGCAACAGAAGTGGGACCAGATCATTTTAGTCAAGGTTTGACCAGTTTTGCTTCAGTTGTAGTGTGAGACCATGGCCAGACTGTCCTTGCTGCCTTCTTCCTTGTTTTATAGTGTAAATCCTCAGGACCTTCTGCAACAATATCTTATTGTGCATGAATAATCAAATATTTAGAAAACTGGAATACATGTAACCAAGACATCATTTGGCCAGGGGAGATCTGGTAAAGGACGTCATGTTTCAGTTAATGTTAATTAATATATTCCAAATTATTTATGCAAGCGTTTACACTGAGAGACCGCTAGACGAGAATATCAGTAATGCTGTAATCGGGAATTTAGGAGACTTAGTTACAAGTCACTTCTTTTGTACCATCGAAGGTAAGTGCCTTAACCACAGATATCTCCTTTTTTAAAGATGACAGAAGATTGCAGGTTTGCCCTATTAGAGGAGGAGAATGTAATAAAAATATCAGAAACATTTAGTGAAACAGAAAAAAAGCACCCTATCTTTCTCTATTAGTAACACCGACACTACTCATAGTTTATGCCTCGACATCCCAGGTCTTGTGGGTAAAGTTTTCAAGAGCATTCATACATTCATAAACTAAGACTTAAGCACTGTAAAAATATAAACCCTAAGAGCTGACTGAAAGGGTCTTTAAGTTGTTAATGTTATTTTCAATAACTTTAGAAAGACTGGAATAATTTCAGAAACTGGAAGAAATTTAGTGTTGCGCCAGTAGTTAAAAGGGATAAACAAGATGACCTAAATATATCCTGTCAGCCTGATCTTGACCCTAAGCAAAATAGTAGAACAGCTGATGAAAGATTACATCGATAAATAATAAAATATTATTAGTGCCACTGAAACTAGTCTTCAGGAAAATAGACTCTGACAAATTAACATGATATTTTTTTTCTGGTGGGGTTACAGCTTGAGTTGACAAAGGTAGCAATATTAGTGTATATAATCAAAGCTCAGTCAAACCTTTGACAGTGTATCCCAGGACATTTTTGTTAAAAATATAGGATGCTACAAAGTTAACACAATGAACAGTGCATATATAATCCATTAACTAAGTGACAGATGTCAGAGGAATCATTATCAAGCAGGTGTGCTTTTAGTGTGATCCCATAGGTAATACATTGGTAATATATTTTAACGAGTTTTTATCAATGGCCTGGAAGATAACATAAAAATGTCATTAACAAAGTTTTGCAGTTATCAGGAAGTGTTAGAGCTTGGCAAGTAATAAAGAAGAAATGTTACTAACAAAGGGCAATCTTGATTGCTTGATAAGCTAGCAGCTTGCAAGCAGTATGTATGCGTTTTGATTTGGATAAGCAAAAAATATATATAAAGAGAGATTAAAGAACAAAGGACATAAATGATACTAACAGGAGAGGAGACACTAACACGGGAAACTAATTCTGGGAAGATCCATGGTGGTGATCCTGCTCTGAACTGATCTGAGCTTCACATGCAATCCTGTGTTTCAAAAGCCTAACAAGACCCTTGAATTTAGTAACAAGGGAGTACTAAGCAAGTGCAAAGAGTCAATAACACTTATGTATTTGGCCCAAAGTAAACATTACTGGAATACTCAAGTCAATTCCTATGCCTGCAGTTCAAGAAGGATTGATATTTGGAAAGAGTTCAGAGAAGATTTGTGAGAATAATTAGATTAAAAAGAAAACATGACTCATAGCAAAAAAAATCCAGGCACCCAAATCACTTTATCAAAGATAAAATGAAGGTATGAGGTGATCTTAGCGGACCAAGCTTCCTATTTGAGGAAAAAAACAAAATAAAAAGGGGTTATTCTAAAGGTCATGATCTAGCTACAGTAATATCTAATTCAGGCTAGCCTGATGTCCTGTGTCACAGGTCAAGGTAGTTAACAACACTGGTCCTTTTTGAACATGTAATCTGACTCATGCACAACTACTTATTTCAAACCAAGCAGAATTACAAGTTGGATTTGAATAATGTGATGTAAGGTTATATATGGTTATGTTGTTGAGACAGACTTCTGTAAGGTATTGTATCTTAAAAGATTTGCCTTGACTGACATAGGACCTACCAAGCAGGAATGAAAACTGAACAATTTGTTAGACTATAGGAATAATGAGGCTTAGTAATGGATGACATACCTCAAATATATAGTGCAAATGACTAACTTTTTTAGGAAGCAAAAGACTGTGAAAGAGATACAGTGTTTTTTTCAGTTTTTGATCAAACTGACTTTTTTTTCTAGTTAAGGTCCAATACTTAATTCTTTAAGATAATTAGGAGTGAGAAAAGCAGTTCAGTTAAAGTATTAAATGAATCACCTCTGTCCCAGATTCTAACCAAACATGGATGACCATGTGAAGAATGAGGTCAGGGCAAATGCTCCCATAGTTTAAAGGGAACATATAATTCATATTCTGAGCTCTGCTCTGGAAAAGTAGAGTAAAAACAACAGTCACAGCTGCTGCCAGAACTACAAGTGTGGCTGCATGCAGATATACAGAGGCAGCTTTAGAGAGAAATGCAGCATCACTTCTGCAGCAACAGACAAACAGCTAGTCATATTACCTAATAAGCTGCAATCACTTTGCCAAAGAGGACACATGCCGATGTTCAAAATGTTGCAGTGGACAAAAGGGAACAACAGCAGAAAGGACAGTATCACCATCAACTTGCTCAGTTACAGGTCATTGCTTAACAACTTATCTGTCTTTGCATGCTTTGCTTTATGGTTAGGCAAGCTAAACTCAGTTCTTTCAGCTGCCTGACCTGTATGAGTGGAGAACCAGACAGAGATGTCTGCAGAGGGAAGCGCCACAACCATGAAGAGTTGATGACGGCTCTCGTTCAGGTGGGGAGAGGCAAAAGGAAGAAGCAGCTGATAAGCATTCAAACTTTTGAATTCCTCTCTGGCCTGGAAACAAGACTGGAAATAACTTAAGCAGGATTTCTTAAAAGATTTCCAGAAGCACTTGGTTTTGGCTGGGTCAGTAGTACAGCAAGAATAGCCTTTCTGGTATATTTTGGTATTGCTGTTTCCTGTGTCAGGCACAAACACATCATTGGGTCTTCTCTTCTCTTCTCTTCTCTTCTCTTCTCTTCTCTTCTCTTCTCTTCTCTTCTCTTCTCTTCTCTTCTCTTCTCTTCTCTTCTCTTCTCTTCTCTTCTCTTCTCTTCTCTTCTCTTCTCTTCTCTTCTCTTCTCTTCTCTTCTCTTCTCTCTTTCTCTTTCTCTTCTTGCTTTTCTGCCTTCTTCTCCTCTCTCTCTCTCTGCTTTCAACATTTCCAAACAGTTAGGGCTGTGGTTCAGCTAGAGGTTAGGACAAAAGCTTGGATCAATCCCACTGAGTTGGTTGAAATAGTCACCAAACGCCCTACATGCTTCCTAAAGAAGACTGCTACACACCAAAGCCCAGGACTTTACAAAGAAATAAGAACATTTGGTACAGAAAGGAAATGGGAAGATAACGAATATTATCATTCAGGAAAATATATTTCTCTTTCTCCTTACAACTACTGTATATACAGAGATGCTTATGTATACATATGTGTACATACTCGCAGCCAGATTCTATCCTCAGCTATGCATACACTGTTCCTATTGAAGCACGGAAGCCACACACATGCATCTGAGGGCAAAATGCGGACCCAACAGCTGGATGTTTTAATGTAGCCACATTAATTACAGAGCTTAATGACCACTACATACAACTGCAACTCTGACCGCACTGAGCAGATCAGCCTTGCAGTGCCGTTCCCAGCTCCTGGACTGCAGACAATGGTGTCTGAGAAAAGAGAAACAACACAGTTTTGAAAATTCTCACCTGTTCATTCTTCCCTTGCACACTAGCATTGGTGCCATCCTTCCTTCGCCAAGGACTGATTGTTACATACATGGCCACACACAAAGCCTGCCTGGCAGCCAAAGAGCTCATAAACCAAGCACTGTAATCTACTCTGCTGGCAGTACTTAGTGTTATGGATGCAACTGGGATAGTAGTGTTGCTGACTTGGCAAAACTTTCTTTAGCTGCTTCTGTTAATGTTTCAAGGTTTGGCTGCCACAAGGCCTTCCCAGCTGCCTTCTTTCACTGGCTTCAAAGGCTCAAGTGAATTGAGTACACATAGGCTAGTTCTACTTTGTTCTGGTATGTTCATACACACAGACATAACTGCATTTATTGAGCTTAAAGTGGTCTGTCCATACACATCTTTATCAACAGTCAAGCAAATGAAAATCAATTTCCAACTCATGATAATAAAAATTATTTAAAATTATAAAAATTATGTGATACAATTAAGTACTGGTGAAAAGGATATAATGAAATAAACATGACATAAAATGAATACAAAAAGTACTCTGTATTTCTGGGTGTTGTACAAGGCCTTAGGAAACACTCACCTGAAAAAAGGCAGTGGTTTTTTGGCATAGAAAAGAATCTGACATCATACATTGGATTCTAGCCCCACCTTTCATGTCTTTGACAAAAAACATGCACCTTGGCCTGAAAGTTTAGTGGAAGTACAGCAGGTTGAATTTTGCTCTCTGTGATTCATTAACTACTTGTTTACCTCTCCCTTTGTTTTAATGCAGAAGAAAATGAAAAAAAAAAGAAAAGGTTGATTCTTTGGGTGCATCCCCTTCTTAAAAATAAAGGAAATACAAATTACTCTTTCCCCAAGAGCTAGCACCACTGCACAACAGCTGAAGAGTTACTCTCTAACAGTATGTCACCGATTTTGCTTTTTCTGCCCAATGCTGAATACACCTTTGGAAGGTGGAAGATATGGTGAAAGTGCCTTTAGCATACAAATAATTAGCTTGGCTGATTTCTTTACAGATACAGTTAGGAGTCAGAAAGACTGACTACATTTTACCCACTGGAAATCCTACCCTACAAGGCCAGAAGCGAATAATGCTGCTAACATCAAGAGGAATGAGACAACAAGGGAAAGCACTGTTACCACAAAAATGTACTACATCAGGGGACATCTGCAGTTAATAACAGCTTTTGGGGGTAGTTAGTTCAATTGTGGACTAGTTGATTTTCATTTTCTTCCCTGAAAGTGTTTTATTTATTTATATTTTAAATATTGTTCCTTCTGCATCAAAGATTTGCAAGCTTTTTTGATTTATTGACCTAAGAAATACCAAGTGAATGCACAGACTCCACTACAGGAGACTCTGTGGCCCCAGGTTGCAACTGTAAATTAAAAATAAATTATAGTCTCATAATCTGCTTTAAAATTAAAAAAAAAAATACATACCAGAAACAGTGGTATTCCAGTAAGGAAAGAAGCTGTGTTTTTTTACAGCAAGGAACAATACCCAGTGCAATTAAAGTAACAAAGAGAATAATAAAAGAATGGAGGATAGCTCTGAAGTACTTGCAGCTGAGATATTTCCATTTGCTTGATGTAGACCTTTTATTCCAGATGCTCACTTAGCTCTCACCCTTAGTCTCTGCTCTTTCATGTGTGAGATTCACTCATTCACTCCTGTTCTCTATGCTGTTAATGGAAACTGTCATGCCTTGAACCCATCTCCGCGTAGCTAAGGTTCTCTATTTTCTTTTGCCCCCTTAATATAGCACTCAGCCAGTGATGAGTACACCTAGATTCTTCATCTCGTCACTCCTCCCTCACTGTTCTTTAGACCAGGTATTTCTGCTTGTTGATTTGAAAATACAACAAAAAGAAAAAGAAAAAAACCAAGCAGTCTGCCAGGCAAATGGATTTTACAAACCGCCGTCTTCTTTGCTGATATTAAATATAATATAGATTTATTTAAATAGTGTTACATTTTAAAGATGTAGTTCCTAAAAATTTCTCAGGCATGTCACAGCACAGATTCATTAAATACGTGTTCCTCAAAATTATAATTTTCAGGTTATAAGGACCTTTGTTCTGAGGTTGTAATCTTTAGCATTAAAAGCCTGATAATGAAGTAATGATTTAGCTCTGCAAAAATAACAAGAAGAAATAGTTGCTAGCATTGTAATAAAACATTTTAAAATATTTAAATGATGGCTTTTTTTAAGAAAATGGTATTTTGAAACAATGTATGCAGATAAACTGAATATATATAGAAATACCAAGAAAATTAACTTTAAAAAGAATACCATCAAGCTTTTTAATTTTGTTAGAGGAAGCCAGGTTAAAAATAGCAAAATATTTACGGTTAAATTCTTTTGCTTGCCTTTTTACCTTACTTTTCTCCATGGAATATGCTTCTGTTGCAGTGATTTCACATGTATATAAACATCCTCTGCTGTAGTTTGGATAAGTCTGCTAAAGACATGGCTACATGCGAGCAGGGCAAAGCCATGTAGAAGTGCACATGTTAACTTTAAATGAACCACCTTAGAGTCTTGGGACAAGAGAGTTTCTTTAGCGAGATCAAATGCTGGGATCAAAGTGGGGAAAACCCCACATCACTCTTATCCAGTACATAGAGTAGCTCATTTAGGACCAGTCCCTATAGTGTAGTTTAGCACTGCCTACTCCGAATTTACATTCAGTGGATGTAAGGCTTCAACGAACAACCCTTGAAGGATAACTTCCTATGGCTTGGTCCAAGTCTGCTCTGTTTAATTTTGATTCCGAATGTGTGGAATTTGGACTGCATCAAATATCTTGATGCAGAAGACAGCACATGTCACTTTTAATAGGACAAAAGGGAGGATACAGCCTGCCTTGCAACCTGGTCAAGAAGCTGAAGGAGCAGATGGCAGAGAGATTTGCTGCACTGACTATCTGCTCTAATCTTACTCTCCAATAGTGATGGGTTCATATTATACCACTTTATGATTTCACTACCTCAACTGCTCCTTTTATCTAGAAATTCTGCAGCTAGGCAGACGTTAGGGATTTTCAGTTCAATATTTTTAATATTGTTATTTAAATTAAGTGAAATTTAATTCAGCAATTGAGATAGTCGGGAACAATACAACCAACCCCCTGACATTTTTGAGCAATTGCCAATGTTCTCACCACCTGTTTAGTCACAGATGCAAGTCTGTGTCTAAGATATACCCACAAGTCTACATACATACATACATAAACTATTAATCTTAACTCCAAAAGAAAAATAGTATTTTTCTTTTAAATAATTTTTGTGTGTATGTTGCTACATTTATTCGTAATCTTCATTGATTCACGTACATAAGTATTGATGATCGTACTCAAGCATATGATTAAATCTTGTAGCCATATTGAGGCATGCTGGTCAATTTTTGATTCTCATTCACCATAGAATTGTTAAGGATCCTGAATACACAGGATCCTGTGCACCCCTTTCATCATGAAGCATGCCATGTTTCGGAATACAACTCTATCAAAATACCAAAAAATAGTGCAAGACTTCAACTTCCATAAAATTGCAAGTGAGATTCATCTCAGTGAATATTTAAGCACTGATGCAGCAGGCAGGTTTATCTCAGTTACTCAGCTAGATTCTTTTTATTGTTGTTGGAGAGAAAAAGGCACTACTAAATCACATTTTATCTGACTTACTTTAAATCTGCGAATCAGGATGAGATGAAGTGCTTTCTAGGAGTAGCTGTTTCTTATAGCAGTCTGCGAAAGATGGGAATACCCTGTTAAGTACAGATTTCTACAGAACAGATATGTACGCTAGAGACAATTTGAAAGCTACCGTTCTTGCCTCTGACGTTAAAGGAGTCTTTTGAAATACAGCCCTTCAGAGAGAGCTATACTAGGCTCTTATGTACATACTTTAGGTTGTTAAGTTTAATTACCGATTTTCCCTGTGATTTCCTTCAATTCATCAGACTTACCTCTTGGCCATTTTTTTTCCCCTTGAATAATGCAGATCACGTCCCTCTCTCCTCATGAAAAAAAACCACAGTTATATCTTCATGTGCAAGGACTAAAGGACAGAGAACTAAATATAGTGAATTCCGTGTAGCAGACATGTTCTACTAATATATGTGGGATAAAAAGCAAGATCAATAGATGAATGAACTTCCTGTATCCATTACCCTTCTTCAGGTATAATCTGTTGCTAGTGTAGCATTGACTTGTGATAAGAGTGTCTGCTGCCCAAGTAAGATAGGAGCTGAAAAAGAAAATAAATGAATTTGATTTATGTTCTCAAGGCCAATTGCCAGCCCAAAACATATTATGCCAGTACCCACTGGTATGTGAAATGGCTAATGTTAATTCAACAGAAACCCAGTCCAGAGACCTTTGCCTGTATCTTTTCCAAGCTGCACTTACTAAACCATTCAGATCAAAATAAATAGGAAAATAGATCATAAAGGAATTACAATCCCAAAGGTAGTTGACTGAGGCTCAGACGCTCTTGGCAGCACTACAAATGATGTGCATATGATCAGCAAAAAGCATGGAAAAGATGCAAAGGATAATGACATATTTGGCTATCGTGTTTGTTTTTCTTCTATTTTGTTCATTATATACAAAATTAGAGGTGGAAGCAACAGCCAGAAAACAACAGCTCAATACAAAGTAAAACATAAAGCCTATCTAAATAGCTGGCTGAAATCAACCAGGAACCATAAGAAAAGCAGCAGCAACACAGAATAGAGGCCTGGGTAGGGAAAAAACTCAAAGACCCAACCAACAAATGAACAAACAACAAAGCAAAACAAAGTAAAGCAAATCAAACACTCATCTTTCCATGGCTGTCATAAGGGATGAAAAGATTGAGAAAATAAGTTTTAAAAAAAATCGGTCATACTCAGTGTTTAATTCTTGCATCAGCTTCAAGACAAATTCCTACCAGAATTCTCTGGGAGAATACTGCAGCTTCCCTGGGGTCCTGCTGGTTTCCACCCTCACTTGACTGCTCAGCCACCCTTGCTGTATCATCATCACCTGCCAAACGTGTCGGTAGGCCCTGCTGAGAAGCTGGAGCCAGGTACATGGGATAAGAACAGATGAACCTGGGGCAAGTGTGGGATGTGAATTCCACCTGCTGTGTCATGACTGCTAGATCGTGGCTCTTGATGAAGGTTACAAGACAGCACATCACAGAACCTGAATGCTATATAGCACAATTAGGCAATGGAGATAGCTAGAGATAGGTAGTAAGATGTTGCTTATCTCATTTACTCTACATTACAGTGGATTCAAAGTCCCATAAAATAACCTACAATAGCATCATATAAATTACTGTAGCCTGAAAGAGCAAAGATTCAGCATTTCAGATTACTACAGATACACTGAGACTTACAGAAAGGGTTTCACCTCAACCCTTGCACTACAGCTGCCGCTTTGATTAACAGAAGCTGTCTTCCACTATCAGTCCTATATAAAACTGATGAAAGCATATACGTAATCATTTATGCAGGGTGGAAAATTTACTGGTCCAACTGGGGAGGAGGTCTATCTTTAGTTACTGTGAACGCTCATGAACACCCAGTTGTGGTGCTGATCGCCCCTGGGAGAGGTGGGAAGTCCTGGCCTCTCACTGAGCACTGCTGTGGACAGCTGATCTTGGGGAAGGACTTGTAAGGAAAGCAGCTTTTCCTCAAAATGATTTGAAGGATGAAAATTTTCTCTCTTCAAGTCTCTTCCTCCTATTCATATACCAGTTTGAGTAATCACCCCCAAAACAAGGCTAGCCATAGTAAGCATTTTCAGCACTCTTCTAACCAGAAATTTTTAAGTTGTTGGGAAGAAATAATTTTCTTCCTTAAAAGTAAAACTAACACGAATTCTACAAAATTACTTTCTATTTTTAGAGAAAATATCTTTACAAAGTGGAAAAAATATAAAACCTCAGAGTTTCTGACAAAAAAACTATCTAAAGTTAGTTAAAAAATATTCTATGCCAAACAAAATTTTAAAGGAAATATTTCCACCAGTTCCAACTTACGGTTTTTGTGATCATTTTACACCTTTCTTTACAAGAATGTTTTGTACTCCTTAAATTCACCCAACCTTTTCTGCGGGCTCTGAAGGAGGATTTATTGAGTACAGCCTCATACAGAAAGGTTGATGTCAGTAAGCTTTTCTGGTTTGTGTTTTGATTCTAAGGAGATATCTTGGTAGCTGTGCTTGTGATAGTGTCCCTGAAAACTGCCTTTTGCATCAATGAATTAATAAAAAGCCAAACTCAAACAACGTTTTGCCTTGTTGTGAACCCTTGCAAAATAACAGCCTCAGGAGCTATCAGTCAGATGAGACTGGGAAATATACAGCAGGGTAAGCACCTTGAGGTACCTTTCGCTATCCACCCTCCCACTTTGTCTTCTGATTTTCTCTATTTCAAAGCTTCTCTGTGAGTGCCAATCAACAGGTTAAACAGAGAGTGAAAACAGTGCAGTCATGTTATTCTTAATTCCTGTTGCATTTTAAAGGATTGGGTTTTATCCATCTTCTGTTCATTCATTCAGCTGGACTAGGTGCCTCTGAAATTTCATGCACATCCCTCTGGATCCAATTCCAGCCTGACCCAATGGGGGGGGGGGGGGGGTAAAAAGAGAGATTTGGGTTCTTTATGGCTCTGGCTTTCCACATGACCTTGGACAAGTCAGTGTACAGTTGTCTGATTTAGTTTCCCCACCACTGTAATTTTTAAAGGCTACTTTCCTTTCTCTGGTGTGTTGATATCGCAAATTGAAATTACATTAGTGCCAGAAAACCTGTCACAGGAGTTTGGCAAACTAACAGAAATGGATGAGAGACTGAATCCCTATAAAAATCCCTTAAAATAGCACTGGGGGCTATTCCAGTTTAGGGAAGATTGCACTGCTAGTGTTCGTGACTTCCCTGTTATGCATGTAAGGAGGGAAAATTGCTCTCTAGAACTGACAAAGTCACAAGCTGTAAATTCACTACATAAACAGATGAAATGTTAAAGCATGCTTCTCCTTTCTCAGTATGGATTGCGCTTGTAGCTTTCTTTTATCAGCTCAGCACTCGCCACACACACACAGAATTAAGGTGATTTTTAAAGACTTATAGGTTAAAACCATAAATAAACTGTAGTCAATCAATAGTTGTAATGTATCCCATCTTTTTCTTTTATCAGCCAAGTGTGAAACACAGGCACAGCCACTGAACATTGGTTTAATTGAATCACTGTTGCTTAAATGCTCTCAAGAGGTGATAAATTAAAAAGTATTATGCATGAAAGAAATAGGTTTCTGCAAGCTGGAGAGGCAATATGTCAGGAACCTAGTAACAAATTGTTGGTTATCCATTAACACCAAGTTGCTACCAATAAAAATTGTCTGTGAGTGTTTTAACAAGGAAGGAAGAATAAACAGAAGATTCTATCACAGACATGATTTTGTTTTGCTCTTGTCAAATTAGTGCCAAGTTAACTGGAAAGCTTGTCAAATTTTATCTTGGAAGACAATTATTTCAGTGAATCCAATTAATTTTCTCTTGAATAAGTCTTCCCCAGAAGATTGCTGGTTAGATTTTATGGCTGTTTGCCAAATTTTGAGACCATGACCTTTTGTTTTCTGCAAATTTTATTAAAAAAAAAAGTCAGCTTTTGAAAGGATTGGAATTCAAAATTCAAACTACTTTATTTGTTTACCCAAATCATATGATACTGGTTATGTAAAGTGAATGGATATGGTAAAAGGTTTACAGGCTTACCTCCAAAAATCTTTTTTATATTTTAATGCTTTTTTTTTTTTTCTAAAAGCTTTTGGGCTAAATCCTGACCTGTCTAAAGCTAATTGATTTCAGCAAGGGCAAGATGTCATATTGAATGTCTTGTAAGTAATTTAGAAAGGCAATGGAAAGAAAAAAAAGAGGAAAAGTACTTAGAAAATAACCAAAAAAGGATGTTATCAGGCAAATTTAACAATATTCCCCATTTATGATCTCATACTGCCTTTTCCTCATGTACTGGTTTTTGCTGGAATAGAGTTATTTTTCTCATAGTAGCTTTTAAGTTGCTGTGTTTTAGATTTGTGATGACAACAGTGTTGGTAACACCAGTATGTTTTAGTTACTGCTGAGCAGCGCTTACACAGAGTCAAGGCCTTTTCTGCTTCTCACCCCACCCCACCAGTGAGCGGGCTGGGGGTCCATAAGAAGCTGGGAGAGGACACAGCCGGGGCAGCTGACCCCAGCTGAACCAAGGGATATTCCATGACGTCATGCTCAGCGTAAAAAGCTGGGAGAAGAAGGGGGGATTTTAGGAGGTATGGCATTTGTCTTCCCAAGTAACTGTTACACAGGGCAGAGAGAGCCCTGCTTTCCTGGAGATGGCTGAACACTTGCCCGCTGCTGAGAGGTAGTGAATGAATGCCTTGTTTTGCTTTGCTTGTGCACGCAGCTTTTGCTTTGCCTATTAAACTGTCTTTATCTCAACCCATGAGTTTTCTCACTTTTATCCTTCTGATTCTCTCCCCCATCCCACTGAGGGGAGGGAGCAAGAGGCTGTGGTGCTTAGCTGCCTACTGGGGTTAAACCACAACACCCTCCTGAAATATGAAGCATTAAGACTTTCAGTATATTTGGCCAACAGTCAGGGCAAAGTATGAGAAGGAATTGAGTGCTTATGGAACTGAATGGAAAACCATCCCATGAGCTAACTGTGCTATACTGATATTCTGTAGAAATATTGTACAGGGCAGAACAGGACCCCGGTGGAAAAACTCCATCCCTTGAGTCAGAAATTGATTAACTCCTCAGATTCCAGCTCAAGCCAGCTTAGACTACTTCAGCTGCAGTCTTATCTGGACTCATTCTTAGCAAACTTCATTATTATAAACACCTCCCCCAACCTCCTTTCATCTTTGCTGACATTCTGGGTTCTGTTGGTGGTTTTTTCCCTCTCTACTTTTTCCCCTAGAGTTTTTTCTCATCCATCTCCCCCACTTTTCTCATTTCACGTGTGAGTAAAAGGCTTTGCTATGGAAGCAAAGATCATAGCCACAGCTTTATTAAACATAAAGTGTAATAAAGTATTTTCTTCAGAGGCCTGTTGAATAAGTAAGTGGAAACTAACAGATACAAACACAACCCAAATAGTCCCAAACTGATAGATGCTCAGAGCTATTCCTCCTTCTCCCCTGTCTGCACATGGAGACTGATGCTGTTATAGCTTTTAACACAGATCATGCTGTGGATTCATCCAGCCAAAGATCTAAATTGCACTTGCGGGATGCCAGGACTTGTTTTGCATCACGCAGAGCCATCCACCCAAGGGACCAATGCCTGGCTCCCGATCAAGTGACACAGGGTGGGTTGTGTGCCTGCTGCTCAGAACAACCTCTGCTACAAAACCCTGGCAGCAGCCCTATGGAATAGCTGTAAGCCTGGGTTGCCTCCAGGCTGCATTTGACAACTCTGTGAATTTAAGGCATTACTTCTGGGGCTTTTAAAAATTTATTTCTTTCTTTCTTTCTTTCCAAATATAATGTCCTGAAATGATGTAAGGACTGTGTTACAGCCTGTCAAGCCAATGGTTGTACACCATGATACCAAGGGCATGTGTTGCAAGCCCCGGACCTTGGTTTGAAGGCACGTGAGAAGGTTCTGCAGGGAAGAATGGTGGCCCTACTCTTTCCCCAGCTGACCACTGGAAACAGACTCAGAGTCATCCATAGAAACACATCTGAATTTCATCCCAGAGAAACTGGTTGATTCATTCCCAAAAAAACAGATCAGGCCTGGACAGGAAAACCGAGATGTTAAACAGTGAAGATATTCTCATAACCCTGCAGGCTTCCAGCCCAGAAATCTCATTTTGCTGTGCAAGTTTACCAAAGCTAAGAGTGAATCTTTCTGATATATGAAAGACAGGCTTTTGATGTATCGGAACATCAGAGATTTCTCTTTCATCAAACAAACTGATAATGATGATGTTTCTGAAAACTTGAAGACACTGGTTGGGAAGCACCTTAAAATTTCACTAAAGGAAACTAAATTTGAAAGATTCAAACTTCAGAAAAAAGCAAAGAAAGTAAAATAAAAAATTACTTTTTTTCAATCTGCAGCTATTTCAAAAGGTCATAAATTTTTTTCAGGATTTATTGATAGGGAACAATATTTTTTTGTGGAAAAAAAATTTCTTAATCTCTCTTCCCATTCTGTATCTTAAGAAACACCTTAACTTTTGTTTATTTATCTAGGTGGTAGTATAAAATTATTAGTTTCTAAATTAGTTTCTAGCAGCAAAAATTTTCCCATTCAAACTTACAAAATAAATACCTACATAGTAGAACATTTTATAACAAAACAGTAAATTAAATACAATATTTCTTCATGTTCTTTGGGCTCACCTCTCAGGATTCATAATCACAGTGAATATATTAGGCCTTTGGGGAATGTGTGATTAAAACTGTGCCTGTTTTCACATTTGCGTGCTTAAACAAAGAGTTTATAGTTATAGCTCCATCCAGTTTAATAATGAGATCCTGTTAGCTGTTAGAACCTCATACATAAGTACAACACTTCTCACTGTATGTTAGCGATAAAGTAGTCTCTCTCCATCATGTGTGAGAAGAGAAATGCAAAGCAAAAGCCCACAAGTGATTCTTGTTAACTCAAGATATTTCCCTAGGTCTCTGTCCCAAGAATGCTTTCTTGTCATTAGAGAAACACAGGCACTTCCAAAGGGCCATCTGGACCGTGGGCTCAGCCACCCTCTGCAAGGCAAGGATGGCAATGCTTCCCTTACAGCACTCTTGTCAAGTGTTTCAGGACCAATAGGATGAATTTTCAAAAGACTTAAATTTCCTTTCTCCATTTGTACAATTTCTTGTATCTCTAGGTGGTTCTGTGCTCAGCTGATGAGGGGTTTGAACAACCTTTTCAATTAAGGAAGTATTAACAGGAAACTATGCATTCTGTTGTGAGAAAACGAATTCCTTTTAGGTGATGCTGGCTGCTCAATATGTAAGGACAAAACCCTTCACCAAACACACAAAAGCAAAAACCAAACACCTATTGAGCTAACAAAGAGTAATCCCCCAGTTGCAGAGCAATGCCAGGTGCCCTCTTTGTGAAATCATGATGAGCGTGAGGAAGACAGAAGAAAGAAGCACCTGGGACACAAAGGTGGACCTGAGGGCTGAAATAACGTGGAACTTGCAAATGCTCCGCAGAAAGCTGTGAAGCTGCCTCTGCTTACTGAAGGAATGGCCCTCTTAAGGAATAACCTGCTTTCCCCTGCTTGGCCTTAGCTTCATGTCACAACACAGACAGAGACAGAGAGGCATTTAATAAATACCTGAGCGTGGCAGCGTGGCAACCATTTCCACCTAAGGTTTGTAATTCAGGTGATTATAAACTCAGAAGACAGACCATGTTTCCTTCATATGCATGTCAGTTGAAAGAAGGAGGGAGATAAACATGAAAAACAAGACCACAAGGTTTTGAAGAGACTTTAACTCTGTGAAAATACATTGAGGAAAAATCTTTTCTGCCACACGCAGCTAAGATTCAGATTGATGCATCTCTCAGGCCTTATGTGGTAGGTGCTAGCTTCAGGGCATTTTCAACCATCTACCACTTGTTTTGGGATTCCTTTCACCCAGCTTTCCCACCTAGCAGTTACGTATTCACTCCCTGTGGTCCTGGAGGTTCCTTGTGAAGGGAGAAAGACTGATCAGCCAAATCTCCTCCTGGAAATGCTGGTTCTACGAAGGGCCCAGGGAAGTACCAGTGTTTTTTTCTCACTATTGTCTCTGAGGAAAGGCTGGATGGGTACACAGATGCCTTACTTTTAGGCAACAGAAGCACCATGAGGTAAATTCCAACAATATGCAAGTTTAAGGTAAAAAGTGTCACCCAGTCATACGCTGCCCATACAGAAAGAAAGGTTCCTGTACCCCTGTATAGCCTGCAGCCGAAATGCTTCATTGCATTCTTGAATTCAGATGCAGAAGCTATTGCAGCAACAGTGTTGGACATGGTGGTGGTCTGAATATGGCTTTATTTGCTTCGTTAGTTACTTTCTGGGGAAAGTTTATGTTCTGCTTTTTTCCCTTCACTGCCACCTTCTTTATATATCAGTTCAGGTTTAAGGCTAGAATGTCAAATTGGTACAGTGTAATTAAAATTAATCACGTGTTTTAACTAACATTCAGTGAGAACAGAATGGAGATCAGACAAGCTAAAGTGTCATAGTATGTTCTTGCTTTTCATTAAAGTTCAAGTTTCTGAGAAATGACAGATTTTGAATGATGATCAAATTGATTTATTTCCATTAGACATAAGTGCCAATTAATTGCTGGCTGCATTAATGAGAAATTATATCATTTTAATAGCAAGATTTAAACCCAGTGTTCCATTGCACCGTTACCAGCCTCTCCAGTAGTCCTATACTTAACTGCTAGAAAACTAATGAAATCTTAACGTAAATAGGAATGTTACCATTGACTTCCAACAAGGCCAACTTTCCCCCAGTGTAACATGACCTGACTCTGAACAAGCCATGGGTGAAGGGATTTCTTTTTGTGCTTCTGTTCAACATATATCAATTTTTTCCTTACTCCAACTACATCAGTTCTTGTAGATCTGCAGAATTTGTTAAAGCTGTGTTATAGGTTTGGTGGACTCCACAGGGGGCTTTAATCAGACATAAGTGATACACCCAAATTAATTTATTATGTTCTTCTACTAAGGGGGTTTCCATATTTAACTCAATGTTCAAAATAAAGCTAATTTTTCAAATTATTGCCATTGTTGACTTCCAGTGATGTTTGGTTGAATTTATAAATTTAGAAGAAAGAGATGCCAAAAAAGGATACTAAGTCGATTAAGGAAAAGGCAAGTCATATTTAAAGGGAATACAGTAATTTGGCTTCTTTAGCCCAGCAAAAGAAAGGCTGAGAAGGAATATTCTTGGTCTTTATAAAAACATTGGAGTCTAAATGTTGGATACAGTTCCATCTACCTTCAGCTACTGATAAATGTTATTCCAAAGAGTTAATGCCTGTCCTGAGTGAACCTAGGCTGAAAATCAGACAGAGATTCCTACACCTGTGTGAGCAAGAAGGCCTTTCTAAATGGGTTGAAGGAGGAAAACCCAGATGGCTTCTACGGAGGAGCATTTTCTGCAATAATTATTTGTCACAGTATTGGTAAAATGAATCAAATTCTGACTATCTCTAGTCCTCATGTCCTCCATTCCAGTTATGAGAATTTAAAGTTAGCAGGAAAGGGTACCATGTTAATGATCTCAGCTTCAGCATCAGATGCACCACAGCTTACAATTAAAAATCTGTTTCCTTGTTTGCAGTTTTTATAAACCCATTTGGGCTTTCTGAAGTCAGCTGAACTGTGCTCATTTTTCTTGTTTCCAATGAGGAACAAACATTGTTGTGGCACAGGATTCACTCACCTAACTCTACATGACCAGAAGTTACGATTTAATCGGTTGTCTAAGGCTGTCAGCAGAGGTATGGGCAGCCCTGGACAGCAATGCAGCTCCCCCTCAGATGGGTTTCCAAGACAAGCAGGGAGAAGCATCTCCTGAGATGCTGATTGCTTATCCGCTGAGTCCAGGGGAAACCAAGACTGTTACCAGAAGCTAGAGGCCCAACTTCCCGTCAGCTAAAATGAAGCGGGAAGAACTCAGGCCCTTACTACCACCTGCACAAGTTAAAACCTCCCCCAAAGTCATCAGACTGCACAGCGTGGGCTCTTCACAGTGCACATGAAGATCTGAGTGTCTTTCAGGTGTGTGGGTTGGGTGGTGCTAATAAAAGACAATGAAAGTATTTTTCATAATGATCTATGGCAGAGCAGCTTGATTTAACTGTGTTCAAAAGATCTCAAAATGTGCAGGGTAGACCCTCCTTGTGGCAGTAGGACAAATGTCCAACTTTCTGTTCTCCTTCTGCCCAGCCCAACCTCCAGCCTACAGGGACAGGTGGAGGAAGGAGCCAGTCAGACTCTTTCTGCTGTTTTGTTTGGACTTTCTCAGGGCTTTTTGGTAGCTGATCATCCCTGTTCCTCCCAGTCCATGCATAGATATATAGCCCACTCCTTATAGTCCTAACACACACTTCTCCCTGGTCACTCTCTTTCTCTTTTCCTATATTTTCTGCCTTCCACATTTACTGAGTCTTCCTACAATAAGCTCCTGAAAAAAACCAAACAAGCCACCACACAATGCCACATCCATATTTTAGCCCTTGCCTTCTCTGTGCAAGCTGGAGGTCCAAGGCAGGAGCCTCAGCAAGTGGGAGCTAGTCTAGTGTGTCTTCTCAGCACTGAGACAAAAGAGGGACCAGGAATAGCAGCAGTAACAAAGAGCAACAGCTTTAGCACTTAAGGGAAATTATACTACTTTTGGTCACTTTTTGGACCAATCGGTTTTAAGTTATACAGGACCTGGTTTTTAAGTATGCCATTTTGCAACATGCAGGGTAATAATAATTTTTAAAAGTAGGATGATTTTGAAGTCTGCTGAGAGTAGGATTATGAATTTTCCCTTAAATCAAATCCTTTGATGGATGAGAGGACCTAGCTATGCGTGCTCTGTTTGGGAAATGCTGGCATAAATACTGATAACCATAAAAGAGTAGATAGCAGAAAAAATTAGAATACTTACTGTGTAGTCTTCCAATTAAGTTAGCTGATTTATTCTGCAAATTTTAAAGTCTAATAATCCTTGTCAGTTGACAATGCTGTTGCATATTAGTGAGTAGACTGTGTCTGAAATAAATTTAAGAAGTTAAAATATGATATACATACATTACCATATTTAAGAAATCACTTGTTTCCAAGCAGCTAAAGACAGAAAGTGCATGAAGACATTGTTCAAGCCAAATACTCATTTTTATCTTTAGCAATACCTAATTTTAAAGTCCGCAACAGTGAAAATAAACATTCTTTTAACACCACTTTCATGTGCAGCTCAATGTTAGTCACAGTATCTGTGGATTATAAATATTATTATGTACCATAACTTGGTATTTTGTTCTAAATCATGTTTCTCTAGTGATGATTGAAATAATAGCTAAGAAAGAGGTTCTTAGACTGAACTTATTATTTGGTTGTTAGGCAGTAATTATACCTAGCACTGATCATAAGAAGAGGTGATATTCATAAAATCAGTATTCCCAGAGCCCAGCTTTCCTCTCACATAGTTCAGCAGAACCAGTTCCTCAAACTCTGTCTGAGATACATCCAAATGTTTAGCCATCAGCTATTGTGTAAGAACTCCTGAGCAGTTCTACACTCATGAATTCAAAGGCAGCAGCCAGAAGCTATTTATTTTGGGGGGAAGGATGGTTTAACTCCTTGCCAGGCTCAGCATGTGTTCAGGTGAAGGCCATTTCCTGCAGGGGAGGCAGAAGGATCAGCGTGGCCAGGCTGGCTGGTTGGGGGCTGCCTCGTCAGCATGGACCACCCAATCGGATTAGCTGTATTGCTAAACATGACCTTACCTTTAGGTGGCCTAAGGACAAAAAGGAAAAAGGAAATATCCAAACACCTTGCTTCTCAGAATTGATCCTGCGAGGGAACAGGAAAGCAAAGGTTGTTGGGACAATGCACGTTCCTGTCCTTGCCCGGCGCTGTGACCACCAGCATAGTGCTCCAGCCCACTGCTGTTTTCTCTTAAAGGTAATGAAGGGCAGCTCAGCTCAGCCCTCTGAGAAGTAGAAGCTCATGGTAGGTAACAGAAACAGCTCTTTCATCATTATCTGAAGTGCTACAGTGAGGCCTGGCATGGCTCACCAGGGCCAGCTCGTACCCACAGCAGCAACAGCCTATTTGCTTCAATTTGTGCACATGTTCTTTCTCTAAAACTTTGTTAGCAAGATTATTTTGATTTTAATGAAGGGATTTCTTTTTTTGAATTTGCTTCAACTAGCTGAATTAAACTGTGGAAGTAGCGAACCACCTAGGGAACTCTTTAGGAACAATAAGTACATGTAAGCCTCTACTCTCCACCCTCTATGTACATGTGTGCACGTGCACACACATTCGCACGCGCACGCGCACACTATTTATGACTTTGTTTCCACCTGTGCTGACATGGCTGGGAATTTACAACAGCATTGAAAAAGTTACAAGCAGTGCCTCAGAAATTCCACATTTTACTGAACTGCGTTATTATGGCGCATTTGTCAGGCAGCCAAATGCTATGTCAGCCCTGTAATTGATTTACAGCAACATCTGTAAGAATATTTGAGGAAGACGAGGAAACCGATGTCCATTTTTGAATCCAGTGTTTCAAAGAAACTAATGGCAGTGGGATATTCACAAACAGAAAACACAGAAATAAACATGTTTAAAGGGATATATGATAAATATTACAAAAAGGAGGGAAGAAAAAAAAGTGCATTACTTTTCAGACAGAATAACCACAGCCTTTCCAGACATGTTTTAACTTAGCTATATAAAACACCTGGCCCTAAAAAAGCAGACCTTTTTTATTTTTTTTTTCTCCTGAGGAAAATATGAAGCTTAAACAGGAAGCCCGCATAGGCTCAAAACTCCTTTGTGAAAGACCTCATTAAAAAAAAAAAAAACAAAAACAAAAAGAAAAACCCCACTGAATTTATATAATAGTTACTTTGTAATTGCTATGAACTATATGAACAAATCCCTACTTTTCCATTTAAGAATGTTTTGTGAGGAGAGAAGAGGTCCAACACTACTGAAGAGCTGGAAAGGTTTGGATGGAGGAAAGAGGTAGGAATGCCATTCCCAGATCACTCTCCTCAGCCTCCACACCTGCAATAACTTGCTTTTCTGTTTGCTTATCGAACATCAACTTTGCAAGACAGCAAGCTGCTGAAGAAAGCAGGGAAGACAGCTGATATATTTGGGAATGCTGAATATGATTGCCATCATCCTGCAACATGGTGCTGCTCAGTATTTGCTTTAAAAAAAAACAAACAAAAAAGTTGATCAAACATTAGAGACTATAAGAAGTTTCCTCAGCTGCCTTGCTTGAAAGATGACTGTGTGATGCAGCCTTTTATTTGTATTTCTGTTCAACGGGGGGATGATTTGGGCAGTGCTCACACAGCTTTTGAATCTGAGGTACTGTTTGAGATCTGCTGGAGGAAAGCACGCCCGGGGTGGTAGTAACCCCTGTCACGGCGGCTCCCCTGGCCGCAGCACACACGGCAGCACCTCTGCAGAGTCCACTCGGTGCTTGTTCCAAAGCAAAACCACCTCGCGTTATGCAGAAAGTGCAGGGACCAGCTTCCTACAATTGTCAATGTGTACAGAGACCAGAACATTTCTAATCTTACAGCAAAATATTAAGCCTGACTCTTTACGACTATAGAAACTTGTTGAGTCAGAACAACTAAGAAGAAATCAGGAAGAGAAACATGCTCTGGCAGCAACGGCACTCGATACGCAGAGACCTCACAAGCTTAATTTAGATGGATTTGGGAAGAAGGATGTGCAGAACAAGCAGCAGTTCTGCCCACGCCAGTCTCCACACCTGGTCTTTGTTGCCCTGATAACCCAAAGGGTTCCGCACTCTGTGTTCTGGTTCTGAATAGAAAAAGTGAGACTTTAAAAATAAAAATGAGAATAATTTTGCAACAACAAGTAATTTCAAAGTGAAAAATCAAAGCATTTCCATTTTCTCAAAATTTTTTTGATGTTCTGATTTAAGCAATTTAGTAAAACAAATTCAGTGGCTCAGCGTCACGGAGCTTCTTTTTTATTTCACCTTCTCTTTTTTGTTTTAAACCTACTTTGAGTGCAAACACTATTTCAGATCAAACTGCTAGAGTGTGCTGCTAAGTGAAATAACACAGTTGTTACAAGCTACAGAGCAATAAACAAATGTTTTCAAAATGAGGCACTTAAGAACCTCAGTTTACATTAGAGCATAATTTTGTTCATTAAGTTAATACAGCTTTCTGATTAATCATATTTTCCATCATCGCCATCACTTTGCTACTTTGCTTACTGTGTGGTCACAGTTACATGAAACTTAATTCATCCTAAGTACTATTTTACACATAGGTTTTTGTCCCCTGGCCAAAATCTGAGAACAGATTAACTTTTCCCTGCTTACAGCAAATACCTATGAGGCTGCTGCGAGCACCCCTGACACCTTCCCTTCTTTAGCTTACATGGAAGGCTGTGTAAGCTAATTATGATGGGGGCCTTGTTTCCCCTTTCCTGAGGGAAGGTTAATAGAGAAAGAAGTTTATGCTAATAAAGCGTACGATCAGCATGTGGCAGAAGCCAGGCTCTGGGCAGTTTGGTGCTGTAGCACTGATGCTTTCTAATGCTGTTGGTGTACACACCCGCAGCGGGCAGCAGTGCAAGTACAGTTTATTTTAAGCCAAGCGTAGTTTCAGTTGTAAGACCTGGCTTGTTTACATGCA
The DNA here is from genome assembly GCF_963921805.1 of Phalacrocorax carbo. Classification (NCBI taxonomy): domain Eukaryota; kingdom Metazoa; phylum Chordata; class Aves; order Suliformes; family Phalacrocoracidae; genus Phalacrocorax; species Phalacrocorax carbo. The sequence goes on from NC_087513.1 coordinate 35,535,790, forward strand.
TCTTCTACCACTTACTCAGATAGTAGCTTCTTCATTGCTATGCTAGTGAGCCACAGCTATTAAAAACGACTGAACAAAAGCCTCATCTGTTACAATTATTATACGGTACCAGTGGATCAAATATTCATTGTGTGTGAGCTCTCTGGTTTTTTACTATGCCAGTCAATAGCCTACAATAACTTTCTACGTGCAAAAAGGCAAGTCATGAGCAAAGTCAAGGAACTCCTGATGCCAAATTAAGGACCGAGTTTTTCTGGTTATTTTTAAGAGTTTAGAATCACAATGACATTGAAAAACAGTTTCAAAAACTCCTCTAACATTTCTAAGGAAAATGTATGATCTTCTCAGAGGCAATTCTGGAGGGCTCTTTGTCAGCAATAATTCTGCCATTTGTGGACTGAGCATCAGACAAGTATCTCGCCGTGTATCTCCAGTCTGAATGTACCCTACATCCTGCAGAAAATGGCACAGCTACCCCATCAAGGGCTGATAGAGTGGTAGCTTACTGAACTCCAGAATTGGGCCCACGTGAACCTCATGAGGTTCAACAAAGCCAAGTGCAAGGAGCTGCACCTGGGTAGGGGCAACCCCCAGTATCAATACAGGCTGTGGGATGAAGGGGTTGAGAACAGCCCTGCAGAGCAGGACTTGGGGATGCTGGTGGATGAAAAGCTGGACATGAGCCAACAACGTGTGCTTGCAGCCCAGACAGCCAACCGTATCCTGGGCTGCATCAAAAGAAGCGTGGCCAGCAGGTTGAGGGAGGTGATTCTGCCCTACTCTGTTCTGGTGAGACCCGACCTGGAGTGCTGTGTCCAGCTCTGGAGCCTCAGCACATGGAACCGTTGGAGCGAGTCCAGAGGAGGCCACAATAATGATCCAAGGGCTGGAGCACCTCTGCTGTGAAGACAGGCTGAGAGGGTTGGGGTTGTTCAGCCTGGAGTTGTTCAGCTTGGAGAAGGCTGCAGGGAGACCTCATTGCAGCCTTTCAGTACTTAAAGGAGGCTTATAAGAAAGATGGAGACAGACCTTCTAGTAGAGCCTGTAGCAATAGGACATGGGGTAATGGTTTAAACTAAAAGAGGATAGATTCAGACTAGATATAAGGAAGAAATGTTTTACAATGAGGGTGGTGAAACACTGGCACAGGTTGCCCAGAGCAGTGGCAGATGTCCCATCCCTGGGAACATTCAAGGTCAGGTTGGACGGGGCTCTGAGCAACCTGATCTAGTTGAAGATGTCCCTGCTCACTGCAGGGGGGTTGGACTAGATGACCTTTAAAGGTCCCTCCAACCCAAACTATTCCATGATTTATGAACTGTGTTACAAGGGAGTAAATGTTAAAACCTGCAGAAATTGTTCCCTTGGAGCAGGAGGATTATTCAAAACCACTTTATGATATGACAGGAACTCCTGCCTTTCTCCCTTACATTCACTTCACAGTATTTCTGTAGCTCTGACTACTTGCCTTACACATGGTTTGCCAGCATGGCAGAAGCAGGACAGAATTATATATTGCTGTCAAGGACGGGCACATCAAAGAAAATCAGCATGAAACCCCGCCATTTGTTGATGAACAGAGGGCAGAGCCCTGAATTCTCCGTTACAGCAATACAAAATGGAAGACAGCAGCATAAACAAAACCTAAAGACATCAATATAATTTCCTTCATTAAGAGTATTTTTCAGTAGATTTCTAAAATAAGTAGACTGGACACCAGGATCAGTGCCACAGGTAGTGTCTTTAACTGAATAGGAAGTGATGTGGTTTTGCATCATTTTGCCTCAGAAGAAGCTGAAGCCTCACTGTTCAAGAAGGTATTATTTTAAATGGCTGTATAACCAATACCTGAATTTTTATTATCCAGCAGTGGACTGAAATAATGTCTCGGCTTCTCCATGCACATCTACAAAGGAAGTGCTGACCACAAGTAGGATGCGCATTGCTAAGGCAAATGAGGATGTCTTTAGACCACGCTGCATACAAGTCTTGCAAAGTAAAGGCATCGTAGCATACAAAATCTCAATGCCTGTCTTATATTCAGGGGATCTTATTACCCCAGTCAACCAAGTAAAACCTTCATTTCCAGTGCCATCAGATTTGAAATTTCCAGGGTTTAAAATTAGTCACAACTCCTTTCAGGTCATACAGGTGCTCAGATTGGAAACTCCTGTATTGCATTTATTGGTGAACAGCCCATGGCCAACAGTTAGGCTGAACGGGTATAACAAGAAAGCACTTATTGATGGCTGAGGAAAAGGGATCATGCTGAAGTGCTATCAGTAGTCCACATTCTAGAGTAATTTATGGTTCTGTTCTCTGTTGTGTGGGAAATAAAATCCTGGATTCAAGTCACAAAGCCTAAATTTGTTCTACGAGCAGTAGACTTAAATTACTACCAACTTCACTCTCAGGTCGTGTTGTCCCATGGCATTCCTGAGTCACACTGATCACAGGCATTCTGACACAGTGGACCCCATGGACCACACGACTCTGGGAAACTATGCATTGCACCAGCAATATTTAGTCTTGAACACAAACACAGAATAACAAACGGATCTTGTTTCTCATCTACCAGAAAAGGAGATTTTACATGCGGTAAGACATAACTCCCCAAATGACATGCTCTTTGGTACATAGCTGCTTTTGGTATTTTACAGAACAAATGGTAAGTGGAATTAAATTTAAAAAAAAAAAAAAAAAAGTATTGTGAAGGCCACGGGAATGCATGTATTGTATTATAAATATTTTATATCTGTCTCCTCAATTATACATTTACTGCATATTCATACCAAGAGCTTCCTAAAGCTATGGCTGGCTTGTCTCCCCACGCTTCCCCTCCTCTCCTCCAGCACCCAACCACTACTGACTTACTGCCTTCAACTACACTGTGCTCTCTGAACCAAATGCATTTGTCCTAGCCTGCAACCACAGTGACAGGACAAGCAAAGGAGTAGTGTGGGTTACCAAAGAGGACTCCTAAAGGACACAGGAGCAGCAGTACTGAACTACGAGAGAAAAAGCTGCATGGGAAACAGGAGAGGGCTCTGGTGCCTTTCGGTAAGTGATCGGATATGGACAGATATTGTTTCATTGGAACAACTGAACCCTTATACTTCGGCACAACCACTGTGAGAAGCACTTCTCACCACATGTGAGTGAAAGACACTATGGCTTTTATCCCCTGCTGTAACACTTCCCTAAAATATAATAAAGGAAAGTATCTGGTAAGCTCTTCAGCTGAGTAAAACTAGATGCACGACAACTACATCTAGCTATACGTTGGTTTCCTCCCTTCGCTAAACAGGCTGAGGCTCTCCCCTCCCCTTTACTTTCTTAATACAAGAATTTCACATGGTTGGTAAACTAACGTTCGACTAGCCAGACACCTTCTCCATGACAATACCGCAATACAGACAGTTGGGAAAAAAGGGCGAAGACTTCAGCGAGGCAAAACAATTCTCTGAGACATGTTACATCTGCAACAAGAAGTCTTGCAAGTAGCAAGTAAAATTTCTGCTTACATTTACACTTGAAAAGAAATACAATCCCCAGTTATTGTCCTGGCTTTTAAGGCTGGCAGAACACAAGTGTTTGCAGGATAATCCTTCACAAGCTTAAATGGATCTTGAATCTTAAGTCTTAGTTTTAAGCTCCTTTGAAGCAGTTCAGGGGATAAGACCTAAGTGTTCAAGAGATTCCCCAAGACTGAAATAAAAAATACTTGGTGACAATAATGCGTCCTCAGTTGGAAAAGGAGCAATATTCTTCAGCAAAAAGGTTGGGCCTAACTCTTTGCCACTGTGGCACTGTCAAGAATTTAAGAAAAAATAATTCTCAGTTAAAGCATTTGGTGCTGAAATACTGTAGCATTCCTTAAGGTTTTATGTTTAAAACAGTAACATACAGCCTTCAGTTAAGAAACTACACAGGTATCCCCCAGCGTCATCTCAGATGCACTGTTTAGGTTATTCAGCTATGAAATTATTGCTCCAGTGAGATTCTGGTAAACAGGTAGCTCCATTTATCTAAAATTATTAAAATTATTATTCATGGCCTGCAGAGACTATACCTCATTGTTTGCATGAGTTACTTGGGTAAAACATTTTGTTGTGTAAAGCATTAAGAGGACGCTGCCTTTAAAGAACATTTTACAGCTTTTCAGTGAGCCCATGACAAGATTCCAGTTACTGCTGGTCCTAAAACTGCAAAAAGTCTGTTCTGTCATTCAGCAACACCTGTTTCTCATTCTAAGACTCTGAGATGCAGTGCAAGCTTTATTCAGTCTTGGCCACAATTTATTTCACCATCACATCAAGTTATGATTTAGCTTTCAGCGGTGTAAACACCAAACTACCAGCTCCCCAACGCCTGGATCTTCAGAGGAGAGGAAAAAGAAAAGAAATTAAAAAAAAAAAAAAAGAAAGAATTAAGGAAACACTTGCACACCTTTAAAATATGTTTGGTTACATCTTTGGTCTTAAAAGAGCTATTAAGACATTACAAGTATCTTGCAATTTACAGATTGCCACTGATTTAAGCACAAACAACTCAATAAACATGAAAACTCATGCTGGCAAAAAGAGGACGGGTAAGCTTTCATTCCTATTTCTGGGCATTGAAGACATCAAATAAAATCCTAGCCATTCTTATTTTTAGGATGCTAAATGAAACTTACGGGAAGCATCTAAAATTCAGCCATTGACCCTGAAAGTTTATTTGGGTACAAAGACCTGTGTCCTTGGAAGATTAGGATCTTTATACACTCCAACAGTGAGTCCAAAAAAATGTATTTAAGGAAAATGAAAATAGAATAAAATGACATTGTCACCGTTCCCAGCCTTCCCCTGCTACAGAAAAAAAATTTAAAGCCTGTTTTTCATGATGGACCTTTAACATGGAGCCTTAAGCATAAACATTAATACTGGAACAGAAGCTGTACTTACTGTTCTTAACTTTTTTTTTTTTTGGTATGTTAAAAAGCAATGCCTGGTTATAGACACGAGATATCCTGGCCCCCATCTCTCCTCCCCATAAAAATGCTAGAGTCAGTGGCAGGGGGAAGAAAAAGGAGAGTTATTCAGTGAATCAAATTTAAGATTTCTTGCCTTATTGACTTATAGCATGTGCTTAACTCAGGAAAAATTAATCTCTTTCAAAATGCACTTAATTATAATCGAATACCCATATCAATGTCTGTCACCACATCAGCACATCTGGCAACAATGAAGACATATTAACAATAAGAGTCAGAAAATCTGGCAATATGATCAACTAAAGCACGCAAAATCCATTCTCTACACTTAGACCACCAGTGACTAAGGATGGATTAACTTCCTGTCTCTAATACTGGCGCCTAAATTAAAGGGAAATTGCATCGCAATCTGGGTACCAGGTTTCTGGCTAGAAACAACAAAAAGCCCTTAGCTCAGCTACACCAGGCAGTGAAACCTTTGCTCTAGGTTTAGCCGCGATGTCTGTGATGGCCTACCCTAACAGCTGCTTTTAATTTAGTTTAAAAGAAGTGATTTGGCAACCATGTAAGTTTGCACCTTCAAAGTAGACAGATGTAAAAAGCCAATGTCCTGTAACATTAACCATTCTGGAGTCTCGCTGTTTTAATGCAGTGATGACAGCAGGATTCACAGCTTTTGCAAATAGTAGGCATCTGTACACAGAAAAACAAAACAGAGTGTTTTCACTTAGTTTTAATTACCATTTTATAGTAAGCAATCCTCTTTCTCTGACTTTGTATAGTTAAAGGCACTGGGTTCATTACTGCCAATTCAATCCAGCAAGAATTTACAATTGCTCAACTTGACTGAGCAACTGAATAAAGCACAGCTCTCATCTATAACCAGAAAAGGGCTGCTGAATAACGAACAGAAGCATGAGTTAAACCAAAGAAAACATTATCTTGTACTTGGATTACCTTCTCGTATTGAGCATGGAAGTGGCTGCAGAGGCAAAAAAAGAGGGAGAAAGGGTATGGGAAAGCAAGGACTCGGGCATGCACTGCATATTTGGCAGATGCTTAACACTAAGCCACTTAGCAAAGAGTGATGCTACCAGGCAGACATCCAGTGCCTTTTTTCTCCTTTTACTAAATAGCCTGATATAGATTTGTGCATCTACTGTGCATATCCCTCCACCAGATGCGCGCTCGCTCTTTGCACACAGGCAGGGGCAGGCTGTTGGTACTACAGCCTTCCGTGCATGATAACTGAGAACGTGTGCACGCACAGCTGACAGTAGGAATTCACAAAGTGGACGATTTGCATGCTTACTTTGGTAGAAAGAGCTTCAACCCACCTCAGCAGCCACCAGTAGTTGTGGCAGGACCATACCTGCTGTTAGAAGCTGAATGTATTTAACACAGTAAATCCAGAGATACAAGTTTTAGTCAAATAAAGGTGCAGACATGCAACAGAAGGCACCTGCATATGCAACACTGCTACCCACAAACACAATTCACTCTCTTCATTCTTCATACACTAATGTGGGTCAGAGACCACATGGCAGCATATTTTATTAAAAGTAATGTGCAAATAAGATGCATGATACCTGCAAAGAGCATGGAGTTTCCATTTGTAAAAGGGTACAAGTAACAGTACAAAATTAGAATGCTTACTACTCATTTCAATAAAATGAAGTCTGACATAGAAATACATATGCTGTATTATTTACACCATTAATTTACAAAAGATATTATTTGCATAAAACAAAGCTATAAAATAATTAGAAATATAGTATTTTTATAAGGAATGTTTTCCCTGTATAAAAACGTAGAGCATTTTGGCAATTATGCTTTATTTGAATAAAAATGCATTTATTTGTTCTGAATTCATAGCATCACGTGGTTTCCTTCTTCCCTTCTTCCTTTCCTTATTCCCTTTTTAAATAGAATTCCACACTGAGGTAGTAGTATGTCAAAGTATTTCTTTGGTTCCAGAAATCAATGGCAGGTCCAAAAGGAGCTATGTATCCAAATCACAGGATTGGAAAGTAGAAGTCCTAAAGTTTTCAAAGGGCTGTTTATAAGTATAAATGCTATTTTCTCCTCTGGAAACTGTCCTTTCCTTTCCATCTTCATCTGCCTCTGCATCGAAGTCCAGTGAGGCATGAGGATTATCATGGGAGGTTTTTGGTTGGCAATTTGCTGGCTGTCTACAACTTGAAAAAGAGTCCAGCTGAGGCCTCCATAAAGGCTTTCCAAATGTTCCTGAAAGACAGTAAATGAGTAAGTAAATACAGAAATACTGACGCTAACAGTTTTGTGCCTCACTAAGGGCTGCATGTTAGACTGCAAGCCAAGGATCGACATAAGCAGAAGTTCACCAAAGTGAGATTTTACTGAACTGTTATTTTACCCCTTAAAAGAAAACATCCATGTGATTGCAAGCAAGGGTCAAGATTCTGCCACCTGAGACATTAAGAACATTTCCAAAGTCAATGTATAGCCACACACAACTTCATTACTTTTGTTTTCATGGCTACTCCCATCTCCCATTCCTTGGGGAGGGTGGTGAGGGCAGAGGTGGGCGCACAGACCAAATGGCAAACATAATCACAAGTCACTTTCTGATGCAAAGGTCACAACAGTCTCTGTTTTGTTCTTCAGTGAACAAATGGCACATGAAATCTGCCATGCAGTCACAGAATCACAGAATGGTAGGGGTTGGAAGGGGCGTCTGGAGATCATCTTGTCCAACCCCTCTACTTGAGCAGGAACACCCAGAGCAGGGGGCACAGGAACACGTCCAGGTGGGTTTTGAATGTCTCTAGGGCAGGAAACTCCACCACCTCTCTGGGCAGCCTGTGCCACTGCTCTGCCACCCTCACAGGAAAGTTCAGCAAAAAGAAAAAAACAATTTAAACCCCAACATGTATAGGGTTATGTAACATTCCCCCACTGTGCAATCAGAATGCTAAAACTATCTTTTTCTGGCTAGCATCTCCCATTAATAATAAAGGTACTGCCAGCCAAATTCTCCGTTCACACCTGTTCGTCTCTGCCCACAACTGGCTACAACAAACAAAGCCCAAAGAGAGTTTGGCATTTCAGTTGAATCTTTATTAATAAACTATCTGGATTCACTATCTAGAAAATAATTAGTGTGCCTGTCCCTCTTCACCATTGGGAAGATGTTAGTATCAACACCTCTGAAAGAAGAGCCTTATTTTTTTTCACTGAGGAAAGATATGGCTGTTGCAAGTCAGAGTGTCTGTAAGTGACACTCAAAAGACTTATTTTCAGAGGACCATGTGCCACAGGATGATTTTGAAGAACCCAGTTTTTATTAAGAACTTAACATTATAATCATTAATAAATTTTGCACCCGAAAAGCCACACTTCTAGTTTTCCTTACTTGCTAGAAGCAAAGTTTTCAGGTAAAACTCTACCTAAGAAGTTATCAAAAATGGATTTGGACAATGTCCATATTTGCACCAGTGGTTTGCAGAGCAATTTTGCTCCTAAGACAATATGAAAGGACATCCCTCACAGCACCAAAGCTACAAATGAATTCTGTCTTTTTAAAAAACAAAAAATCCAAGCTGTGAACATTTTGGCTCATGCATCAGCAGTGATGTTAGTGCAAGCTGTTGTTGTCTTTGTGATTGTAAAGGCAAAAGGGGCGTTGAATCTGGAGAAAAAAATGCTGAAGAAGTGAATCCACAACTAAAGACAATAAATCCATCAAGGCTTCTTCCACAGCCACCACCTCCAAGATCTAACCATAGGCTCCTTGAGTGGGGAGTGCCAATGATTATGAAGCCTCCAAGGCAATGATGATGCAACTTGGGTGGGGTAGTAGCTCAGAGAACTGACAAAAAAATAAAAGCAGCTCTGCACAGATATTTAGGACAGAAGGGGGAATATGAGCCCTCAAGGCTGCATTAACTCCTGGGTATACCCACATACAGTAGAACTACTTTCTGCAGGAGACGTGGTAACGCCCTATCTGCACGGTCCCACCACAGCAATAGTGGCAGGCAGCCAGGAGAACGTGTGCAGTCCCAGGGCCTCTGCCAGATGTCATGGCATGCGATGTTTTACAGTCCAAACATCTGGCTTTAGAAGGGGGAAAAATTCAGGGCTTGTACGTCCCTCCCCACCTCCTGAGAACAAAGAGCCCAGTGATGCACATTTCCCCAGGTCCCCTTGCAGAGCCAGCAGACCAAGGCCCTGATCAACCATGCTGACACACCAGCTGGGAGACAATCCATGGTACCAGGGCTGCACTGGGTGCTGAGGTATCATGGGGATGAAAGCAGTATGTGGTTTAACACACATATAAACCCAAACAAACAAACCAACACCCAAAATTTAGGGAGCTTCAAAGGTAAAGCAATGATCTTCTCCTTCCCCCCACCTCTTCCTGCAATCTGGATGAAAATTGTAAACTCTGAATTAAGCTTCAGGAACTGTTTTGTCATACACACCCTGAGAAAAGACGACAAAGGAGGGATAGAGAGGGTATTTTCCCACAGTGCCTTACTTGGAAGGGTAAATAGTTTTGGCTCACTGTGTTATACAATATATCCTCATACACTGAAGTTCAAGTCTCCCCACCTGCCCTGAGCCTTTCTGCCAGCTACATTAACGTAAGAGTCACACCACTGATGAGATTTTTGTGTAAGCGTGACCTATTAAGATCTCCTGATAATCTAAATATGCTCATTACAGAGTTTTACTATAGACACTTTTCTGTTCCTGAACTTCAAACATCTGGAACGTTGTATCTAATGGTCCTTAGAAGCAGGGTTTCCTGAGAAGCAGAAGAGGGCTCACAGGTGCACCCAGATGTGAATCACCTCACTGGACTACCACATCTGACCTGAGGACTCCTCCGATGTATGTCAGTTCTGCTTCTGACTAAGCCCCAAGCTGCTTCCTTTGTAATACAGGATAAGGCCCACCTCCCGGGTAACTCCTGGTAGGATCCAGAGGGCACCCTGACTCCTACTGAGTCAGAGCGCATGACTCCAACTGTCCTCGTGCACTGCAGTGGGGAGAGCGCGAGCCTACGGGTACAGGTCATCTGTGCAAGCCTTTAAAAAGATACTGCAGTACTGCAAGTTACTCAGGGAGGCAGAGGGGGAAGAAAACAAGAAGACAAGAACACATGCAAAACATTAAGGATAACTCTCAGACTGCCTTTCCTCAGCTACATCTTGTCCCTCCTCTCCTCCTTTCTGAAGTATTTATATTCCATATGCTGTATTCTCTCACTAGATTCACAGACATCTGCAAAAATCCCACACAAAACCGCACAAAATTAGTTTTTTCATGACATTAGCTATATAAGCATCTAAACGCTACCGCAGAATTACCTATTGTAGGAATGGGAAAGAAAAAGCTGAGAAATCAGTTTTGCTTAGTATTGGAAGTAGGAAACGAGACAGCAAGGATACCAGCAGCTTGAATAAAAACCAACAGGTAGAACATACCCATGAAAGTGCTGTTACTGACAATAGATGAGGGTTCCAAACTTGTGTTTAAATCAGATGTGTCCAAGTTTAGACTTTTGCTTTTTAGTCCAGTTCCTTCATTTTGAGTATAAATGGAGTTAGTCAATTTGCTACTTGTAGCCTGCATACCAGTAATGCTAACACACTGGTCAAAGGGGTCCTCCAGTGGAGGTGAGTATTGATAGCATTCCTTTTTCTTTAAATATCCAGACTCATAAGGGTCCAGGCATGCTGTTCTTTGGTCAGGGCTGCAATCTGAAGGAAATGAAAAATTGTTTTTAGAGATTCATCATAGCACAAGATAAAATCAGGACTAAAACTCCCCCCGCAACTTACTTGCACTGTATGCTTCAAAGGCTTCAGAGCCATATGTGTTTCCTTTTAAATACAAAGTCCCCGAAGTCCCCAGATAGTGGCACAGGAACGGATCTGCAGCACCCTCCAAGTCTGTTTCACTGCCGTTATCTAGATGGCAAATGCCTTAAAAGTAAAATGGACGTGTCAGCGTATGGTCTTTTCTTAAGCTTCAGCTTATGGTTTCTTGAGCAGGTTTTGTTCTTTTAAGAACCCTGTCTGTTCAACTAAATTTCAGTGTATTTAGAGCTTGCTTAAGTTTAACCTAACCTTTTGATGAGAACTCTAATTCTAGCAAGTGTTCAATTAATTAGCTTGACAGAGAATGTGTCACACTTTGCATCATTACACAGTCCCTGGATAACAGAACAAACCCAATCACAGGGATCAGAACAAGGGACTTCCTTCCTCTAAAGCACTGGAAGCCAGGCTTGTGCTCTGTCACGTAGCCACCTCTCAGAGCAGAGTACTATTGAGAGAGTCCTGTGTGGAAGAATGTGGGGGAGTCACTGGCTGCTTCAGCAGCTCTACTGACTTTCAGCTTAACGGTTCCAGAAAGCTGTGGACGTGGTCTGTAGTTCTTGCTCCACAGGCTTGGAGTGAGAGGCTACTCCTCTCACTACCCTACAACTGCACAACTATCTCACCACTGCTCCATTCCCACCTGCCCCAACCCTGACTGTATCTTGACCCCAACCCCTTCCGAGCCAGGCGCCTTTTCCTCCCTAACCCAGGTATGTTCTGGATTCTCAGGGGACAGATGTATAAACATGAAGTACTGCAGCTTTTAACTTGCAGTCACCTTAAATCCTTTATTGACTCTGACCCTAATGACTTTTCTAACAGGAAAGTTTAACCTGTTATATTATACTAAAGCTACATTGGTATTACCACCCATGGCTACCTTCCATTAAAAGCATCCCTTTCAAGCTGTAACAGAGGAAGACATGCTGTTGCAATTCCTTTTGGATACTTGTTTTGGAAATGCAATCATTGGCATAAATTTACCCTTGAGACTAGAGAAAAACTTCATGATTTAAGCAAAGCTGTAACGTCATTTGGATGGACAGAACCAAGTTTCTGTTATCTCATTGAAGCAATCCCAAGCAATAAATTTCACATCCTCTCTTAAACTTCAGTGAAGACATTTCTTTAGTGTGATTTCTATTAGTTAGAAAGACAGTAGCCAAACTGCAGCTACTCAAGTAGCACGGAAAATCTGCTTAACGTTTTACACCTACCATTACTGTCCCTCTGCTGCAAGAAATACCCTCCCACAGAAGATGTGAGGAACTGATGATGGCTGCCATTTTCAGACGAACCATATCCATCCTGCCTTTCAGCCAGCGTCCCCTGGGATGACAGGTAACTTGGAATGTCAGCAGGCAAATTTGTTTCATCTGTGGGGAAGCAAAACACACACAAAAGCCATCAGCATACTTCAGAGTTTGTAGAAGCATTTTTAAACTTGTCAGCAAAGTGCTGAAGGTAACAAGGAACTCTGACTCTGAGTCAAAGCACACAAATGTTCCTACAATAAGGTCATTGCAAAGCAACCACAAACATTTTTTTTTCCTTTCCAAGGCAAATCTTCAGTTTACACACCTGTATTTGTGATGCTGCAATCTTCATTCCTCCTTCTGGTGTGGTAGATGATGACCACCCACACCAACGAAGTGCCCACCACACAGCAAACCACAGCTATGATCACAATGCCAACTGTGGCCCATCCATCATCATCAAGTGATGGGGCAATGTTTTGAGGAGAATCACAGGTGGGAGTAGGAATTACATTAAGACGGATGTTGCCTCGTTCTGTTCCAAGCGTATTAGACATTTCACAAGTGTATTTCCCAGCATCATCTACATCTGTATCCACAATAATTAGTAACTGATTGCCTGCAGCAAAAAAATGTCTTTCCGTTACCACGAGAGGGCTGTCATCCTTAGTCCAGTTCAGTCGGGGTGGAGGGCTACCACCAGCAATACACTGCAAGACTGCAGTTTCACCTTTTGTTACGGTTCGATCCAGCAAAGGCCGCAAAAATGATGGTGTTTCTGAAAAGAAAGCATAAGCCTTATATTCTAAATGACCTTGCAAGAATGGGAACATGTCCCTTTCCTTTGCAAGAATGGGAGCATGTCCCCTTCCTTCATAGCTCAAGAGGAAAAGCTAAATTAAATGCATCAGTAAGGCCTAATGAAGCTTGCTCTCATTCTCAGAAAAAAACACATTCAAGGAATTTGAACTTAGAACCTATAGTTTACTTGTCAACTGATCAGACGTAGACGCTTGATTACCTTCGCAGGTAAAAAGACCACATCATACATGCTCAAGATTGCAGAGAACTAGATTTAAAATGGTTAACAAAATATCAGGAAATTAAATGCTAAACAAATTCTCCTGTCTCTAAACAAAAATAACAGCCCCCTTTTTTGTCCCCCTGCATATGAGACATTGTGTACACACTGAGAAATGTAACTAACTTTTATTATTTTGCATCATAATAGTGATGGTATGGTGGAGCACATATTTCTAATCTATGTGCCAATACAAATTATTTCAGAGTATTTCTATACAGCACTTTCATAACAATGTTATTTTTGATCAGCTGACAATTTTAAAAGTGTTCAGCAATAGTTTTGTTCAAGGAGATTATGCCACTGAGGATTGCCAATGTCTTACCTAGTACTGTTAAGGTTGCATTAGCTGAAATGCTTCCAGCAGTGTTTTGAGCTGTACAGCTATAAACGCCTGTGTCCTCTATCTTTACATCAACAATAAAGAATACGTCATCTTCAGGCATGACGTGCATGCGCCTCTTGCGTGCCGCAGGAAAATCTGTTCCACCATCTTTCTGCCAAGCAATCTGTGGGACAGGATGCCCAACTGCAGCACATTCCAAACGTGCCATTGCCCCGGCACGAATGGTTAAGTCCATGGGGATCTTTGTAAATGAAGGCAGCACTAAAGAAAAGTTAGTGATACCAAAATGAATAAATGAAACATACTTTTCCTTTTTTGTATAGCATATTCTTAACACCCTTCTTGGACCTGAAAGTTTTCAGAAGCATACAACCTAAATTTATCAGTAGCCAGCGAACAGAAAGGGAGGGAGCTGTGAAGTATGAGATAATCTAGACCAAAATGCCCTAGTGAGACCACATTTGGAGTACTGTGTCCAGTTTTGGGCCTCCCCGTTTAAGAAGGACGTGGAACTGCTTGAGCAAGTCCAGCAGAGAGATACCAAGATGATCAGGGGACTGGAGCATCTCCCTTATGAGGAAAGGCTGAGACACCTGGGTTTGTTGGGCCTGGAGAAGAGAAGACTGAGGGGGGGATCTTATCAATGCTTGTAAATATCTAAAGGGTGGGTGTCAAGAAGATTGGGCACCACTGAAAAGAGTCTGGCCCCATGACAGGACAAGGGACAATGGGCACAACTTGGAACAGGGGAAGTTCCAGACAAACATGAGAAAAAACTTCTTTCCTGTGAGGGTGCCAGAGCAGTGGAACAGGCTGCCCAGGGAGGTTGTGGGGTTTCCTTCCCTGGAGACATTCAAACCATGCCTGGATGCGTCCCTGTGCCCCTGCTCTAGGTGTCCCTGCTCAAGCAGGGGGTTGGAGGAGATGATCTCCAGAGGTCCCTTCCAACCCCTACCAGTCTGATTCTGTGAAAATCTCATTTCTGCTAACAGCCTCCTACATGACCTTTCCATAGTACCTTGAAACAAAGTATAAACTTACCTCCTGTAAAGAAAAGATTAATGTTTTCTAATCTTGTTATATAGTTTTTGTCAGATTTACTATGAATTGGGTCTGTTATTTTTTTCCTATACTATGGTTCAGCACAATGGGGCCAGATGTAAAATTGAATGGTGATCTTGTAACTAAATACATTTTAAGAAATAATCTCAGCTTATTAAGGGATCTTCTAAAAGACACAGATCATGAAAATAGAAAAAACTATGTTTACATATCCTGATTAAAATCATTCTGCTTCAAGTCCTCAAGCAAAAAGTAACATACTTACTGTTTACTGTAAGTTTGGCTTTGACAGAGTAGGATGAACCAAAATGATTTGAAATAACACACTGGTATTTCCCTTCATTGCTGAATTCAACATTGCGTAGTCGAAGGATGGTAGTGTACTCCATCACTTCACCGCCCTGTGCCCGGAGGTGTGCATAATTCTCCATTTCAGCATCTTGCAGTAATTCATTGTCTTTCTTCCATGCAAAAGTCATCGGGGAATCACTGCTGCTGGCTGCCGAACATACAAAACTCAAATTGGAGCCTTTGATTGCTGACTGGGTTTCTGGCTGGACAGTGATCTGTGGTTTAGGAAAATCATCTGCACAGAAGGGAGAAGGGAGAAAAAGGAAAAGGAAAAGTAACACAGAGGAAGAGAAAACAATACACATTATATATATATGTATGTGTGAGGCCTTTTTAGAAAGAGCTTGTAAGCCTTGTTTTATAGGTTTGAGAGAAGAGTCAGATAAGTATTTATAAAATGGATACACAATGCTTTAATTTTAAATTTTGTTAGCCTTAGGTCATTTGAAGATGTCGTATTTATGAGTTTATTGTGCCAAGTCATCTCTTATTGAAGAGAAAGCACATTTAAAAGCAGACTGTGTGTTCAGTTTATTCAACAGCAGCACTAAAGAGGAGAGAACTACTTCCTGACATCCGTAAGAACTATTCTGAATGTCAGTCATGAAGCCTACCCTTAATATTCACAACACCTCAGGCTGCTGTGAGTTTTTCTTTATTGAAAGCACAGTTGTTCTGCCATCAGAAACTGCAAGTTAACGTCAAAGGTTTTCCCCAAACCCACAAAAAACAACCAGGTACAAAAGTCACTATTTCAGCGTTTTGTGGCTGTTTGGTCCATCTTACAAACAGAGCAGTGCTGAAAATCCCTTAAGCAGGGCAGCACAGAAGAATTTTAAGAGACTAGTTTCTGGAGGTCCCTAATACTATTGGAAACTTACCTTAAAAGTGCTATTTTGTGAGTTTACAGAATTAGTTGCCCTCTGAACTATTTACTGTCAATTGTGTGTACATTGCTTGTGCAAAGGGAGTGTGCAACAAAACATTTCGTCTCCCAGAAGCAAAAGCTTTAGCATATTCCCACCTTTCAAAATGTCTCCTACCTCCTGACGAAGACACAAGCCCAAACTTCACAGGCACTGCAGGAAAAGCACTAGGCCTCAGCTACTCTTTACTGCAGGCCCTGCCTGCACTGCAGTCAGGTTTTACCTATAGCCCCTTTGCCCCCTTACATCTCGTCTGTTCGGGAACAACACACCAGACCCAAAGCTTAATTTCCTTGAAGAACCTCCACGCCACATGTTACAAAAGAAAATGATACGTGCAGACAGCCTGAACTTGAGCTGCCCGCAGAACACGTGCAAGTCTGGACCACACTCCAGCGACAGGGCAACACAGATCCCCCGACCTCGGACCGTAAGTATGGGCCTTAAGAACCTCCTGGGCCATTTGGTTTTCATGCTTCATATCCAGGCTTTAAGTCCTCCATGACAAACTATAGCATTTCCAAATTGAGTTGATACTTTCACTGACTTTGCACAGGGATAACTAAGGAAAACATTGTAAATACTTCAGTTTGCCTTGTGAAAGGACAGGAGAACATACTTCATTCTGTTTCAGTTATACTGTCAATGGAATAATAAAATATTTTAAAATCTTAAATATTTGGCAGGAAGGGAGGATGAAAAGGTCACAAATAAGCAGATGCTACAGAATACAGAAAAACACTCTAGGATAAGACTGGCAACATGTTTTGTCAGAACAGGAAAATTTGAGTGTATTTGAATACATGTATTACAGAAACACATGCACATATATATACACACAGACACACACACTCTCTCCAAGAAACGTATTTCTCATTTTATAGAAGCCACTCAACTACTATGTAACAGAAAACAAGCTATTCATCACCTACACAGTACTCTTTCAGCATCACTATGTTAAACTGAATTAATTAATACAGGTCAAAAAAGCATCTATTCTGTTTTTCTTCCAGTTATCTTTAGTACAGAAATCTCTCATGATGTGTTTCAGCTTGAAAGACATGATCTTACAAAGCACAAATTACACAGATCTTCTATTTATTATCTATAAATAAGTAATATTGTATTTATATATTGTTATGTATTTATATATTATATAAATAATAATATATTCTATAATTAACATGTATTTTATTATTTCTGTTCTAGTTTCACAGATATGGAACCCTTGCCTAACACGTGCTTTCCTTGAACAAATTTAGGAGACTCCCTCCTATCTCCTAGCTGTTTTCAAAAATGTAACATGGCATGATTTGGAGGATTTATACACTCATAAATTATACTTAATAGATTTTTTGTTTTCATTTCAGACAGGACTTAACACACTCCTCCTGAAAACTCCATATAAGCAGAAGTGGCCATTATAAACTTACAAGGGACAGTGTGCACACCCAAACACCTAGTGATAGCACACTTTAAAGATTTAATAAACAGTGAAACACTCATTGATTGTATTAAGAGATTCCAGTTACTTCTACATGACAATTACTTTACGTATGAAATGTAACAACTTCTAGTACATCCCTTTTTGCTAATACATCTTAAAGGTTTGAAATTAATTCATTAAAAATGGCATTCAGCAGCTAGAAGATCACGATCCACCATGGTTTAACATATAAGAGATATATTTTAAATCCCTCAATTTAATTTCTTGCCAGAATGAGCTTGTCATAAATAAGAATGTCTACTTCATATATACTCCATTAGCTATCGAGTAATCTTCAATTTCCTGCACTATGTCAACTTCTCCTTTCCAGGAGTAGCTAGATTATGCACCACCTACTCATTATTTAACATTAACACATTAAACATTTGGCTGCTAATAGGAAGGGAGAAAATAACAGTTTTGTACACTATTTTATATTCTGTGCCTGCTTTCCCACCGAAAAAAGGGTATGAGTGGCAACAGTAAAAACTAAGCAGTCATATTTGCTATGAAAGTTATTGAGAAGACAAATATGGTTACTGTTTTGCCTCCAAAGAACATAAAGTTTGAGTTTTCTTTAGTTAGAAAAATAATATACAACAAAAATACATGAAATCCAGTTATCTTTTAATTTCCTGGTATTTTCAAAGCTCCCACTTAATGTATCAGAGTACTCACACATCTTTTCTCTGAATGCTTAGCTTCACTTTGCTTTAAATAGAGAACATAACATACAGGTGATACTGAATGTCACTAAACACACATAGAGAAATTTCAGTTTTAAGGCAGATGCTATCACCTCAAATTCTCAAGTCTTAAAGTAAAAATATTTTACTAGTATTTACTATCTGGCATACTGAAATATAAAATATCAGTAGCATAACTGTGGTAATCGGATGTTTTAAAATACAGTTTACATACAGGGAATAACTTACATCGTCCAAATAGTTTTTAAAGTAGACAACAAGCACATATAAAAAAAAGATCAGAGCTGAGGCCAGTATGACTATTTTACCTTCAAATTTTCTCAGCTCTGGAATAACTACAAGACTGATGAAGTACGAAAATAATTTATGAATAATCAAAACCAAAAAATGCATCTTAAGTTTGCCAAAATACATCTCACTTAAAAATGCCAGTTATCTAAACAATATCTATCCTTTAAATCTGGAGGCATATATATTTACCACCACAAACTATTGAGCCTTCCTTTGCATGCTATGTTATGTACTAAGTAAGCAAGCTGTACATGAAATAAAAGTCAGAAAACCGTCACTCCCCATCTTGTGCAAAGCCACAAGCTTTGAGTATCTACATCACAGTTTGGGACCAGAGAAGGAAATGTTAACAAATATTAAATCCTCTCCATTTTATTAGAGAAATCAAAACATATCAGAGAAACCACAACAAAAATCAACACATTCAGCAAAATATGTTCTATGGAATGAGGAACAGAGGCTATACTCACCACAGACAAACCCATCCAGGCTGACAGCAAAAATACTTTTCCCTTTTAGCAGCTGAGGATGGGCACAACTGGCATTTACAAAGCTCTGAAAGTTGTTCTCTGACATCCACTGTGGTAGCCATTTTAACTGGCAGTCACACAAGAGACTCGACGTGTTTAAGTGCCTAAGAAAAAGCAACCGCATTCAAAGCCTGTTTGCTTGGCTTTTTTGTTTGTAATACAGATTTATATGAGCACACATCAGTAACAAAACTGAATTTTTAGGCTAAATACGTATATCACAAGAGAAAGACAGCAATGTTATTTAGCTCAGATGTGGCGACACCACTGTCATGACTCCTACATTCTACAAAGCAGACATGTTATCTTGAACTTCCAGTTTCTGCTACGAATATGAGTCCAGGCAGTCAGGCATGTTTGAGTTGTCTTTGGTACAGAACTACTGTCAGCAGTAGGACACAAAGAATGGGCACATAGGACAGTCCAGAAGGGAGGCGCTCTGGAAGCTAACATCAAAAAAATTCTGAGACAATTTCATTCCCTTATTTCCATTTCAGTCAGAATTTATCTCGGGGAAGATCTTTAAAAAGAGGATTGGGGAGACGAAGAATAGTTAAGTGTTGAAATTATCAGCTTACCTACCCTATGCAAATAGCTACATTCACAGAGGGGAATAAAAATAAGAAAGCAAAGGGATATTCTGTGAAGCATCTAGAATCAGGAGTTGAAGTAGGAAGAGTTCTCAGTTTCGGCTGAAAACTCAGAACCACCTTTAAAAAAATATATTAAAACCCACAGTCAGTAATAAAATTCTTCCCTTCAAATCTTACCTGTTCTTGGAGAAAAAGCAAAAATAATTTATGGCTCCAGGGAGAGAAACAGCTTTAAAGATAAATGAAGACATACCAATTCTTGATTTTTTTTCTTGAAGAAAAGGAAGAGCGTGTCTCTGCTCTTTTTTCACACTAACACTGCATGGATAAAACCTAAAGATGCCAGCTCACCAGTTCACATTGAGATGAAACAGAGCATCTTTCACTGAAGTTCTAGGGGCATTCTTGTTACCCTTAGGAGGCAGAGAAACCACAGCATTTTTTGCTACCCTGACGCAGAGGGTATCTGTCATATTATTTTCAGATTTACTCTCTAGGGGCCTCAGAATAAAATTACTAGATGGGAATTTATACTAAATAATCTTACTTCTGGGAAAGTACTTTCTACCATCTGTCTACATCGTCCTCAGATATAATGGATGTCTACCAGGTGCTTCAAGAAAAGTAAGGAAAAAAAAAAACCAACAAATCTTGAATAGTTATTTCAGTGAAGTGTTCAGAGTCTGGTATCTTGTAGCATCTCACACCTTCTGGAGCAGTGTTAGCCTGTCATTTCATCACATTTGATCACTCTTCAAATCATTTATATCAATCCCTAATTGTCAACACAGTGCTCCCACTGCTTCTCTTGAGCCAAATCTAGCAATAGCCCTGCTGTTGGCTGAGTGAATTCAGCAAACTAACCAAGCAATACAACCAAGGAAGAGGAAAGCCAGAAAACCTCTGGCTATGGGTAGAAGCATGGCTGCTGCTTTCTAGAGCAGCTGTAGCTATACCAGGATATGGGTAACATCAAACTGAACTTTGAATGAACTAAATATTGTCTAGATAAAAGGAAGAAATATTTTACAGTGTGAACAATAATATGCTGCAACAACCTCCCCAGGGATGTGGTAGAGACCCCAGCACTGGAGATTTTTAAGACAACTGGACAGGGTGCTAGATAATCTCTTCTAGACTTCCTTTTCCATGAAAGGCTGGACCAGATGACCTTTTGAGGTTCCTTCCAACCTGGGCTGTCCTATGATTCTGTGAAATACATAAGGCTCCTCATTACTTTCTCTATGGCACCCAACATGGCGTAATACCATAAGATGAAGTAGAGAGCCAGCTGCTAGGGTGATACTTAATAGGAGTCTGAAGAACACAAGTGAAAATCTCCAGAGAAGCTTCAGGCGGTTTCTACTCATAATGAGAGCAGCATCTTTTTGTTATTCTTTAGTTTGTTGACAGATTGTCCACAGAGCAGCTCAGGACAACAGATCTAACTAGAGAAGGCTGATATGAATAGAGGAGACACAAGATATATGCAAGAGGAAGAATTAGCTGTGCTCAAAACACAAGGAACAGTTACAGCATTTTTTCTGCATTGATCAACAGAAAAAGAGGGTAGAAGGACAAAAAAATCCCCCAAAACTCACTAAAAGAAAACATTCTTCCCAGTGACCGCATCATGACTTCTCTGAAGATCTGCCCCTTTGCTACTACAGGGCAGAAGGACCCAATTACAAGCACTGACAACCAGGTCTTTACAAAAGAATTACAGCACTGCATTTCACTGGTCCACTAAGCTTTACTCAGTGATAGCACTGCTGAGCTTATAGCACATTACATCAAAGTCTCCCTTATCTAATACCTATTAGAGATCATCCAATTTAAAATAAGGACTCTAGATACCAAATGTAGCTGAAAATGAACACCTCTATCCTACACTATCTCACTTATATACAGTCATCACACAAAAAATGGGAAAAAAAGCCCCACCAAAAAAAAAAACCAAACCACTGACATACCCTTTTCATGTGACTTCAGAGAGATTGCAGTGGGAGTTTACCACTGCATCAGGCAATACCTTACAAGGGTCTTATTTATATATTTATATGGAGACATATATAGTTAATAGAGGTGATGTCTTTAGGCAGAAACTTACAATTCTTTGAGTTTCTTCATTTGTGAAAATGCATTTCCTTGAACTGACATAATTGCATTGTTACTTAGATCTCTAAGGAAAAAAAGAAAAATAACATTAGAGGAGGAAAGAGTTATTTATTAAACCAAATGTATTTAAGACTCAAGGAAGAGTTTGCTACCTTAGTGATACACGAAGGACCCCCTAGCTCATAAACTAAAGAGACAGGATTAAGGAGTTTTATAGCATGCTTAATACATAACACTTTCCGCATTAGTTCTTATATTCAGCATAACTCCAAAATAAAAGAACCTTCCCAAGATCACAGTAGCAACCAGGGTAAGTGTATTTCATTCAAAGTTGCAAGTAAAGCTTGTTAGTCCTACTTTTATTTCAATTTTTATCAAAATTCGTTTTTACTAATGTTGAGTGAAATGTGAATTTCTACTACTTACAGGTGTTCAAGTGCATCCAAACCAGAAAATGCTTTCTTTGTAATGGATCTAATTCTGTTTCCTTGAAGTATCCTGAAAAATGTAAGTACATGATGCAAAAAAGATGCAATAACATGGAAGCATTTTTTGAACTGAACAATTGTGGTTTTGGCATTTATTTCTAAACTGTGACTAGTATTCACCATTCAACCTTCCCCAATGCAGCAAAATGTCTCACCTCTAAAAGATATTAATTTATTCCCTTGACTAAACATCTAAATTTTAGAATGATTTTAGAAGACGTTTAATATGTAGAGTTCAGTGATATGGATTATTCTAAATGTGTACACTAAACACCTTTTTATGTCACAGATGTTCATTTGACAATTTCAATGAAATGAAGCCACTTCCATTGGATGCTGCATTACTTTATCAAAGATTATCCCTGTCACTATGCCTTTGTCATATAATGCACTTATTACTTCCTACTATGGGAAATCCTTATTCTTTGAGAAATGTTTCCATAAATAGAAGTAATATTTAAAATATTTCAGATTAGTTTGACTTGACAAATCTGGAACTTCTTTTATAGGAAAGGAACATTTTAAAGAGAACAAATTGGTAAGGGAGAAAAAAAATCATCGCAGGTATATACATTGTTACATGTTGGTCTTGTCCCTTGAATCTAAACTAAGAAATAGGCTTATTCCTTATAAGCTTAAGGAACGATGAGATACAAACACTGCAGCAATACTCACAGCTTCCTAAGTTTATCTAGGCCAGAGAAGGCACCATTCATATCTTCGATAGTCCATGATATTTCATTGTTTTTCAGATCCCTGTTTAAGAGGGGAGGGGAAAAAATCAAACCACAAGAGGTATTAAAAAGAACAAGGTACATAGTTCTTCAAGAGCATGTATTATTTAAAACAATTTCTAAAATAGCTTTCTGGCAGGTTGTTTTTTGTTTGTCTGGGGGTTGGTTTGTTTGTTTAAGAGAAGCTTTTCCCAATTAGCTATTTCATTTCAATTTTTACTGAGAGACTTTGAAGACTGTTACTACTTTTTCCACTGACAATTAAAAAGATCACAAACCCAACAATTTTAAAAATCACTAGAAAACAAACCCACATTCCCCTACAAGGGTATTCAGATACCGGACTATCATAAGAGAAGGAGCATCATAGGAAGGGAAAGCATCAACTGTTTTCCCCTTCGAAACAAAATATACTCATGCCTAAGTTCATAATATTAACACACAGAGACCACACAGAGATTTATTAATACAAGTGAATCATATTTACATACTACAACATCCACAACACTGGCTTGATTATCTGTGAAGCATAAAGAGATTAGAGATTTGTGAAGAGAATGGTGCATCAGCAAAAAATCAATAGGGTAGGGGTAGAGGAGAAAAAAAAAAATCTAGGGGGAAAAGTCTATCACTTAATTCCTAGATACCTTTCAAGCCTCCGACTTCCTCTCTTTATTATCTGTATCTCTCTGTACTTAAAAAACATAGCATACACCCCTCTGAATTACATCTTTGCTAGATGCCCAAAGTGCGAGTATGTGAGCAAACCCCTGAAAGTAAAGTGTTAGCAGCCTTTTCAAAGCCTAGAGGGACAGGCAACCATTTCATTCATCTGGCTAACAGATGAGTCAATGGTACGCAACTGGAAGATTTTAATGGAGCGGAATATATTTAGATTAGTTTACTTTTTTCTTCCCCTTCCATTAAGAAATGCTATTTCAAAAAGATGCCCAAATGCTTAAAGCAATTGCTCAGTCACAACAGGCATCAGCATCTGTATTAATACACAGTTTTAAGCTTTATGGTCTTATTTCTGCCATGAGGGAAAATGTTGATTTGGTTAAGCCACAACTATGATCCAGATCCCTAAAGCTGTGGGTAGCAGTGCTGCTTTGGTTGCTGCTTTCGTACAGCAACATGCCTTTCCCATAATAATGCTACTGAAAGTTCATATTGTAATTACCACCATCCATTGCGCACAGCCTTAACAAAAGAGGAAGTTCTCCCTCTCTCAACTATTCTGAAAAAAAATCCTACTGTAAGAAAAACATGCTGATCTGGGAAAGTTAACAAAAGGTTCTTGTATATTTCATAAGGAAAAGAAAAAACTATAAACATTGAGGGTTTTTCTTAAGGTTTTTGACCTTTAAAAAAGGAGTTTGTCAACTTACAAAGTCTGTAGACTGGAAAGTCCCCGGAAGGCACAATCGGCAATGTAATTTACTTTGTTGTTTCCAATGTACAGTCCAACCAGCACGCTTAAACCAACGAAGCTTGAATCATCTAACCTTGCTAAGTGATTGAACGTCAAATCTCTGCATATTTAAGGAAAAAAATATATATATTTTAACGTTTATGCTGCAGTGTTTATTACTCAGTTCAACCCAGGTGAATTTTCAAGGGGAGTGGAAGTTTTTTCCGTATACCTATCACAAAACCTACTACACCATTTTTGATCACACAGCTTGTGTGTAAGTTACTGCAGAATTAATTTCTTTCATTTGAATACGACTGTGTTACAGTTTTAGTACAACTGCCACAGTGAAATGAACCAGTCACAGCTGGCTTCAACTTCTTTCAACAAAATATAACTGTCTCACATATAAAAAAGTTGTTGTCACCTTGGAAACTTTGTTATGAAAAATTCACAGATTGGTGGTAAGAAGCTCATGCTTTGGCATGTACCCGGCTTTCAAAACTGGAATAGAATAAAAGCTACTCACAGCTCACTGAGTTTTTGGCAAAATTCCCAGGCATCAGGACTGATCCTGCTGATGGCATTTTGGCTGAGATGGAGCTGCTGCAGCATCAGCAAGCCATAAAGCCAGCCTTTGGTTACCTCTGTTAAGTTGTTATGGTCCAGCTGCCTACAAACACACACAAACACATACAAACACAAAAAAGAAAGACATAGGGTTCAGAAACTCAGTGGCATGTGTGCTTTGCCACAGGTCCATACCTGACTTCATGATACTGGCTAGATAGCTGCAGCCTCTATTTACATTTAGAGTTGTATGCACGCATTCAGAATGTGCTGTCCTACACATTCACCAACGACTGCTTGCTGCTTTTCAAACTACACTGGAACAACTTAATTCAAAACATCTTTAAATTTTATCAAACAATCTATGCATTTTTCACAATTCTACTTAACATGTTAGAGCAGAATCCATCAGCATAAAGTTAATACTTACAAGACTTCCATGTTGGTCAATCCCCAGAAGGCACCGTCCATGAGCCTAGCAACCCCGTTTCTCTGCAGTTTTAATGATTTCAAAGCTGGAAGTCCTTGGAAAGTAAGCCCATCTATTTTTTTAATTTTGTTGCGATTCAGTTCCCTGCATCAATAAAATGTACAGTTACAGCAGAGTAAGTATACCTGCATGCCAACAACCTTTCTTCCCTCTCTGGAAACAAACCTTATTTAAATGCTTTTTTTGCACATAAAAAGACAGAGACAGGATGTAATAAAAATCAAACATTTTACTGTAATACAGTATGCTTAACCATGCTAATACTGTTCTGCCTTTCTGATACTGAGGACAAGTGCTTGGAGGTTCCTTGGTTTTCAGATTTAAAGAATCCTTGTAGCCCTAGAATGCCACAGTTAGTCCTGTTCGCAAATTCAAAAGCGAAAGCAAGTTCCTGGTGTTTATCCAGGAGTAGAACTGTTAAGGTTAGCTTGTACTTGCAATCAATAATCAGTCAGAAAGAAAAAATTAAAATGTTTAGTTGTGATAGCTAGGCAAAATTAAATATCCTGGTTGATCCCTCACTTTCTTAACCTGGAGTCAAGCATTCGTTATGCATTCCACCCTCATTCTCCACAACTAGTTATGGATAGGTCCTTCCCTCTTTCTCAAGTGGTCTCGGCACTCACCCTTCTGCCACTACACACACCCCTTGTAGGTCAGAAGCTGGGGACCCATGTGTATCCTGGAAGGGAGTCATGAGGCATAACTAGCTGGAGGTCAAGCTGCAGTGACAGTAGTACTCAATATTTCTATTCTCCTAGTTTCCACAACACTTTCTTGGCCCTGGTCCTTTTTAACTCCAAACCCTGCACCAACCCCAAGCAGCTTTCCAACTTTCTGAGCTATGTGAAAATGGAAGTCTAGCCTCACACACATTGCTCTTAAAGAACAATGTTAACTGTTTTAATAACAGTGAATTTTAAACTAGCTATCATTTGCTAAATTAACAGTTAACTTTATTAGCAGCAACTGAGATATGGTAGACAGGATTAGGCAATACTACGAAAAGGCTTTCGTACAACAGTGAGTGAACATCTGCCGCTTCAAGAAGATCTTCGATCTATCAACCTTCATCCTACCAAATCAAGAAGAATCCTCTCCTTCCAAAACTTGCTTCCCCGTGGGAAGTAAAGGCCAAAATAATTCTGTCTCGATAGTTACACCACAATTATTTTTGAGAGTCTCTGTCTTGGTAGCCTGATATGAACCCTACCTGGTAACATATACCCGACAGAGAACCCTACTTGTCCTCCTGTGTTTAAACACACATAAGCAGTGCAGAGCGTTCAGTAAGAACAGCCTTCAGTTATCTCTCACTCCTCCTCTGAACACTTCTTTCAGGTGGTAACACAAATTTTTTACCTTAATTGCAGATTAGCTGCCTAACATAATTAGATCAGCCTACTAATTGAATTGTGAGCGAGTAGAACTTTCTTAGGTGGGTATATCACCAACTTCCAAAATTTCAGTTGAATCTGAAGATCAGAAATTCTGCTAAGATTGTTAATAAATCCTGAGCTTTGCAGGACTGTTCTCACACTCTTCTACTGAGGCCTGAGTCAAACTCTTCCTGCATTTGTATACAGAAAAGACCCAGTCACTGTTTCCAGATGTGTCAAGAATCCTAACACTTCACTGTTCTTATGACCTTTCACTTTCAAGGTTAACTTAAGAGAGTTCATAATTTTTAACTCTTGACTATCTAATATGGAAAATTATTTGACAGGATTTGACAGGATTTGACAAAGTGCAGTCCTAGCCCATCCTCCTGTCAACTTCCTGCACTCTAAGGTTAAAAAAGAAAATAAATAATTCCCCATCCTGTTCCACATTACGTAACTTTATTATTTCTTAGGTAAACCGTTTATAGACACAGCACTGTGTCAGTGAAGCTGATGGAAGTCTATTTACTCAAGCATATTGCTTATTGTCAGACCTTCTGAAATCAAATTAATTCCCTTCATTTCACTGTGAAAGCACAAAACAAGTAAGAGACTGCTGTAGTGAACTACCTAAGTTTACTTCACTTAGTATTTTTCCAGTGCCTTCTTACAGGAAAACTGCTATTACCCTTTCTCCAGCCTTTTCTTATTTTTCTTTTAATAGGCAAACACGATTTTAAACACAAAGACTGTTCACATCTCAGCAATATGACACGTTTTTTTCAGTACAAAGCTGCAGTTAGTAGGGGTTGTAGTAATGTTTTCTGTGTCTGTCTCACTCTGCCTCTGATTAAATTAAAGGCTAAAGTTCAAGCACTGCCAGTGCTTTGGAAAATCTGAAAACAATTAGTCAATTGTAGGTTGCACTTACAGGTGCTGCAGATGGGAGAGTTTAAACATCTTTTGAGGGATTGCTGAAATTTTGTTCCTGTTCAGTTTCAATACTTGAAGTGTGGTAGACAAATTGTCAAAGGTACCAGGCTCCATGGAGGTTATTCGGTTACTGTTAATGTACCTGTTGAAACAATGTCTAGAAGGTTAAATTTACAGTTATTTAATAAATTCTTATTACCAAGTAGTGAAACACAAAGCTCTTGCGTTGCCTACTCCTCGATAAATGGAATTTCGTTTACCATATTAATTAGAGCTCTTGACAGCTCAGTCTATGGTCAAATAGTATTTCACCACCAACGTTCTGCTCCCTCTGCAGGAGTGTATTATTGGCAGAAGACAGCACGTTGCAACCCCATTACTTTAGTCTCACCCGGTATAGCTCTGGCATTAAGTATTACTGAATAAGGATTAAGGCAGATTCAGAAAATGTCCACCAAACCCCATGTAACTCAAGACTAGCACAACCAGGGAGAACTTAAGTTGATTTTGTTACATAATTATTCCTCTCAAGAAATATATCTGTTTGTTTCACCTCAAAAGCATGACCTTCACTTTTTCTGAACTAAAGCGTCTCACTGCAACAACTCACGTATTCAAGTTCACAGCTTATGTTAAACTCAACAGGTGAAAGTAGGAATAAATATTTAATGTGTGTCTAATTGAAAGAATATTTAGTACCTTAACAAAAAACTGCCAGTCTAAGCTTTCCAACAAGTTTTTTGAAAGTAACCTAAAAGAAAAAAAAAGTAATACTAAGTTTTACTTACAGATACTTGAGCTGTAACGATGGAAATGATGATATTTTTAGCTCCGATATGTTGTTGTTGCTCAAGTCCAAAGTTTCTAGACTCTGAAACGGCTTCAGATGTTCAGACAAGATGTTGGCAATCTTGTTACTGGTCCTGAAATTTAAGGACACTAGTCAAAAGACTGTCATTTCCAGAGTAAACACTTGTTAACTACACAAGACTCTGACGAAAGTTAGTTCTTAATTCCCCCACTTGAAAATAATTTTTAGTTAAGGAAAACCAATGAAGTATGTTCTCTAGACATAACATTCATTTCTAGCCATCCCAAATCACGAATTGGAATGCTCTAAATAAATGTGTTTGTCGACATTTCTTAAAACATATTCCCAGCAAACAAGATGAAAAAAATTGCATTATAATCCAATTACGGCAATTCACAGATTTGAAAACAAGATGTAAAACTCTATGATCATCTATTTCTGAACAGCAGAAATATCTAGTATTTGCATTGAATAGTATGCCATAGTATTGTAATGAAATCAGATTAGAGTTATTTTCTATTTTAACCAAATTAACATCATAGTAGCTAGACACTGGGGTTTTTTTTGAAAACTCCTACAGCATGAAAATCAGACTGAATTTCCATAACAACAGAGCTAGATTAGAGGAGATGGATGACAGTGCACCCCCTGAGAAAGACATTCAATAATTTTGCAATTAGACCTAGTATTTAATCTATAGATTTTTCTAGTGAGTTCTCAAAGAATAAAGTTTGTACCTTTTACAGCTCATTACAGAGGTTCTGGACTCCATGTCTTGTCAAACTTCAGCTAACCATCACACCCAGTTCCACAACAAAAATTCTGCAACTATTTAAAGACATGGGTACCCTTCTTTCACTTCCAATGAAATGTACTTTTTCCAGCGATCGTATTTCATGGTCCTACCCAGCAACCTACCAGTTTTTACCATCCCAGTTGCATAATGTACAGAATCACACACACACACCAGCAACATCAACAGGGTTACTTGTTTGGGACTAATGGTACATAGGGGAAAACAGATCACAACCAATTAAATGAACGTAACCCGAAATGATCCTTGTTACCTCGGGAAGTTCAAGTCAGTTCTGGCTGTGGTACATTCTGTACCTAGTATGATGAATGATCAAAGTTTAGGACCTCTCCCTGGCTCCTAGAGATTGCAGGCAAAGGCAATTTCAGTAAAACTATCAACAAGAATGTTGATTCTGGAAGGTGTTTGCCTTTATTGGAAATACTTGCTCTGGATCAAACAGTAAGCCACAGATTTAGTGGACACATGGACAACTCTCACATATTCAAGTGGTGTGGGGGGGATTACTGCTCAAGACAAAAAAATGTCCTGACTCAAAAAACTGAACCAGAAGTTAGATTAATGGGCCTTCTGACCACATGTGGGAACGCGTAAGTGATCTTGCAGCCCCTCCAACGCTGTGCTTGTATCGTGTTTCATTCCTCAGGCTGTCTGGTAGTGGTACACTGCATTTTTTTAACTCTTAGCTGAAAGTATTTATAATAAATGGAAACAAATTACTTTAATAAAAAACAACAACAAACACCACCACCATGTGTCAGTTCCACTGGCCAAATAACACTGCAAGTAAGATAACAGGTCATAGAGCCTTGCCTTTATGCATTAGTTTGTTTATAAGGTAATTACTAACAAGGTATTAAAACTGCCAATTACTTGAGTGACGAATAAAATTTTCCTTGCAGTAAAAGTGTGCTCCAGCAGAAGTCAGCAATTTCCTGAACTGCACGCCTCCTAAATTGCAGTGTGAAAGTGCTCAGTTATAGAGACGGCTTGCACAGTGCTGTCTTTGTGTCAGCGCTGCTCCATAAAACAGAAATTCCTCACAACTGGCAGGATAATAGTCCCTGTATTACAAAGTTTAGATGGACCTAATGGAACCGAATAAAACTCTTATACAGCCTACAGATTAGCACTTAAACTAACTGGCAAATTACCTGACACAAACCAGGTTACAACAAAACCAACCAAACAAAAAAACCCAGCTTGTTTGTTTCAGGGAACGTTCTTCTTTTTTTGGTGACGGTAAGGTCATATTGTGTGGAGAAAGTAACTTCTTTTGTTCACTGAAACAGAGCTACACATCGAAGTCCTAGTCCATCTCACAGTGCAAATCAAGCCAGCCCCCACTGTACCTTCCTGCCTACTCATATTTGTAGAAGCTACTTAAATGAAAAATATCCAAACCGTTCACTCCTTTTTGCCCCAACCTGCTAGTCCAGTTTTCTCTTCAAAAAAATTTAAGTGCCGTAATTCACACCTAGAAGGGCATTATCCAGCACTGAACATATCCAAATAGTTCTACTTTAAGGCCCAACTTAAAATAAGAAAGTTAAATTCTAATTTGATTTTTCTTCACAATCATCACTTAAGTAAATCGAATAAAAAGAACGTATTGACTTCCTCATAACTGCCAAATCACCATCTAAATTAGTCAAGAAGGATATGTTTGAAAATACAAGTGTCTCTTATTGCCAAGGCAGAACCAAACATCATCCTCTGTGTCAGCACAATGGCGTACAAGTTCATTCACTGGAGGGGACGACAGGGGACGGACAGACCCAAAACACCAAAAAAGCCCCCCCAACTTTCCAATGTTACTACTGTGCGCAGCTCCTTTTGTCTGAGCACACCTCATTAGTTTTATTTCACAGACCCTCATGGGAGATCAGAGCAACAGAGATCCCCTGCAACAGGAGAACCAGCACATCAAGTTCTCACAGAAGCAGACCTGCAGCAATCTGATCGCAATTTCTTCATGTGCAAGGAACAGCAACATTTTGCAGCTTCCTTGGAACTCCTCCTGTTACAGCTATAGAAGCAGGAGCACCAAGGAACACAGATAAAACCACCAAAAATACCTGCATTAATTTAAACATGCCTTTTGCAATTTGAGTGCCTACACCCTGACTTGCAGCAAAAAAAAAAAACAGTAACCACCCACCAGACTGATTTAATTATTTTTACATAAGCCTGTGTGAAAACCACCTTAAGACAGAATATCAGTTTTTCATTAAGCATATGAGAAACCTTAGCTTTCTGTCTCAGCATTCATGACTTTAACCACACCACTAGGCCAAAACATCTATAACAGCCCTATCAACTGTGATCTCAAGATTCACTCTATATAAACAACAGCTACAACGTATCTGACATATCAACTTGTACTTTCCTTGCCTCTGGGGAAATATACAGCAGGACAGCAACTTCCATACCCATTTTGTAAAGGATCTAGTTAATACCATTTAGACGTAACAGTTCTTATGTGCTGGAAAAAAAACCCCAATTTTTAAAGATCAGAGATACTATGACTAAGTTTCTGTTGATAAAGATTGTCAATTTATATGTAAAGTTTTCTAAAGAGAAGTGTCTATGCAAGCTTCATTACTCTGACCCTACAGTGTGGAAGCCCCAACTCTGAAATAGACTAAGGCCTGAAGTCCTATCTTTTGTTTCTATTGAAAAACTCAGCACAAAAGAATATTCTTGCACTTCCTTCTCCAGCGTAACTCTTTTGCCCCGGTAGATCTTGACCCGCTCTTTTTTTAAAACGTCTTAGTCTTATCTTACACCATGATCCTGACAAGGAACATGTAGGAGTCTGGAGGTGGAGCAACCTGGTAAAAAACACGTTGTCCAGAAAGACAGTTTGAGAGAGCTGTGTCTGTGCAGCCTGTTCTTCAAAGTTGTTAGATGTAAAATAACTGTTTTAATATCTTTGTGATTGTGGACTAAGACAGTATCTTCTGTCCCTCAGCCAAGCCATGAGAGGCAGGATATGCTGAATTTACCTCGCACACAGGCAAATTAAATCATAGTAGAGTCTCTTGCTAGAGACTAAGAGGATATATAAAGAGGAAAAAACACTCTGTAAGGGCTAGATGTATCTTTCTGAGCAGTGCTGAAGCTCTGGGGCTCGTACACATTTAGTTTGACCATCTTCTATTTACATGGCTTCCAAATTAGAGCTGGCTTGGAGGCAGCCATGTCAGACCACAGGCAAAGCAGACATGATTGTCCACATCTAATCACGTACTGGGTGGTCTCCATTACATGCCACTAGAGCTCACAGCCTCCTTTTTCACATTTCCTCAAATCTTTGTGGTTGCTTCACCCATTCTTCCCTCTACTCACCCACTGAATTAATTCGATTCCTGGCATATCATCTATTGTTTCTTGCACTTCCCCTCCTGCCCTCCCAGGTCTTTTGGATTTTTGGAGCTCTTGTAAGAAACAATGATGTCGAGATACTGAGTGGAAGAAAATGTAAGAAAAGAGAAAAAAAAATTGATAATAAAGATGAAAGATCAATACTGTAATAGACTTCCTCAGAAAGTGCTGGAAGACTCATGTTTTGTGGCTTTTAGGATAAGGCTGGACAACTTGGAAGAAGCACATACCAGAAGAAAGTCTCAGTAACTCCTACAAGAAAAAGAGAAAAAAGATCTCTTTCTTCAATTTCTACTCATTTGACCAATAAAATTAGCCAGACTGTAATGAACAATTACATCATTTAAAATACTGTAATTACTGTTTCAAGCTGAACACTACGCTTACAAAAATCCCCTGATGTGAATGGGGCTACGTGCTCTTCTCGCCATTAGACACCCAACTGCAGTGAATTAAGAACCTCCATTTTTAAAAAAAAAATCTCTGCAACTGTTAGATACAGAAATACTTCAAGTGAAACTGTTTTTCTCCAAGACGAAGATGCCAGAAATAGAGCCAGCATTCTGGCTCACTTCCAGTCCTACTGGTAGGTCTATGAGCCTGATGCCTCCTTCACACACAGGCTCCTCACGTTCCTTGTGGCAAGCAGTTGTTCTTTCTTTTGCAGGCCTCCTTCACTCCATGATCCATGTCTGTCATTGCTCTTTCAAACCAGATGTCAGCAAATCTTTACTCTTGTGCTTTTTGTGGTATACAGCATAAAGGAGAAAATGAAAACTTAGAATTCTGTTGGCTACTGATACCCCGTCCAGAACTTGAGACTAAAGGTTTATTGATTCTTAAACCAAATATAAACTGGGAAAAGGGGAAGAGAAAGATGCAGGATGAAACAACTCTGGGATCAGAGGTGTTTTCGTCATCAAAGAGAAGACAGAGGCAAATCCAAACTTCCAAACACCTGATACTTCCATAGCAATTCTTTTCTGATTCCAGTCATAGTACCAATATCTAATTAAACAAACATCCCTTCCAAACTCTCCTCTTGATACTCTAGAGTCTGTTTCCCATTACGCTTTCTGGTCTTTCCAAAATAATCACAAGTTACTTAGCACATTATAGCCAACTGAATGTCTAAGTCCATTATTTTAAAGAAGGTAAACAAAAGCAATGCAAGCATAGCTATTTCAGCACAAGCTGACAACAGGAATAATAACCCATTGCAGACTTGGTACACTCTGTTAGTTAATGCTAAAATCTTCAACAGTAAGTATGACCTAGATTAAACCCAGCATAATGCCCTGAAATATTATAAATCATATTTCTAATCTGTGTATGCACTCTAGTGAAAACACCTATCCTCTATTGTTACAGAGCCAACCCTCCTTTTTGGAGGGTGCAGGCACTCCACACTGCACACCCTTCTAGACCTACTCCTAATCTCCACTGTTAGTACAAGCTGAGGGATGATCTCGTGTCCGCTTCTACTTCACTCAAGGCACTGAGTCATTACATTTCACTGCGCTATTGCAAAAGCCACCTATTGCTTCTCTAAGATATAACCCAAGTACTTATGCCTGATCTCTTAACTTCATTCTGCCTTCCCTCATTCTCTGCACTGTGTGCTCTACAAACTGGCGCTTCCTCCTTGGTAAAATTTCCTACCATTCTTTTATTTTGTCACACAGGAACAGTGCTCTCTATTTTTCTGATCCATTATTATTCTCTTTAATTCATCTTTTTCTTTAACACTGTTGATCAGAAAATCATGCCAGTTTTTTTTCCACTGCAAATAGCTCATAAAATTTGCATTCTTTTCCATTCTCATTGCAAAAGCATTCGTCTAGGCTCTCACTACTTTATATTTTTGCTACAACAAACTCTGGGTTTCTACATACTTCTTCCCTTTCCCATCATTCAGCCTAAATTGCTGCCATAAAAATCTAGTTTCCATGTCTGCAAGTCTGACTAAGACAGGTTCCTTTTCAAATTTTTTAATTTACTTCCTCTTAGTCTCCACACCAAATGTCAAAGACTGCAAGAACTAATTCCAGTAACTTTCTTCGCTCTAGCTTTTTGCTCGCAACCTCAGCCCAAGTCACACATGGTTCACCACCACTCTCATTTTTGGGACTTTCTCCAAGTAGCCTTATGCCTGAAGCCCAGTTTGGCATTCCTCTATCCTTTCTTTCAATCCTTCTTCAAAACAAACTCTTCCAGGCAGCATCCAAATCTTAATCCTTCCCATAATAAAGTGGTAGCTGAAGAGATGACAAGGATGTAAAATATTTGACCAACATTTTCTTAATATTGGGAGCCAGACTTCAGTTTAGTACGCTAGCTTTATAAACACACAATACCACTTTCGCTGGCAAGCGTAGAAGGGAAAGGCATCCACTCCTACTGAATGTAAGCTTTCATTTTCAGAAGTTGTGTCTAAACCTCTTTCTTGTGACTGTAGCTTTCTAAGTGCGAACTGAGACAGCGTTCTCCTGGATTTTGCACACAGCTTCCACTCCCAGCCTACTGTGAGATGACAAAGAGGCAGATCTCTCATACCCACCCCTATTCCAAATAATCTTGCAAACAAGGATTATGAAAAACACTTCCACCTTTACAGAAGGCCCTTTACAGGAGTTGTCCTTATTAAGATACTGACACACGGTGCAAACTATCACTCTTATTTCTACATTGCCAACTGGGGCAAACATATAATCTATTTTGCATGTTTCCTTCAAAAAAATTGAATTTTACTTCTCTGAATGACTATTTGAAGCATGGTCCAGGATGCCCATTATTGCAAAACATATTTAAATACACTTTTCCACATTTTAAACAGAAATGGACACACAATACTAAAATACTCTTCCAAATAGTGTAAGGGATTAATCACTTTTCTTCAGCAACTACATTTGTGCACAAAGTTAGATAGGTTTTAGGCTGTATGTTGATTAATCAAAGCTAGGATGCAACAGTGAATGCTCAAATTTTGGAAGACTATCTTTTTGGCCACAGAGGCTTTTTTTTTTTTTTTTTTTTTCAACCAAGAATGAAAATCAGTGACCAGAATATGCTCTGTTATCCCCCCCGCGCCGCCCAGTGAAGAAGGTAAGACTATTTTATTCTTCCTGGTAAGGAGAATGGAAGCAAGCACGAAGCTGCATAAGATACAGATGAATTTACTAATCTTTAGTCACAGGCTCAGCATCTTGTTTAGCAAAGATCTATGAGAAGCCACTTCAACTTAAGAGTTAGTTTACTTAGTTTTAAGAGCTATAAAGAAAAATCCTTTTTCAGATTACATGTTTAAATTAGGTAGCATGAACAATCCCATTCACCCTGAAAGTAATGATGCTGACACTGCAGTATCATAAGCTCCACACGCTGAAGGTTTGTATTACATCGAAATTAGCTCTGCACTGCCTGACAGCACAACGCTTTACTAATCTCTCGAAACAACCACATTGTAACCAAGTCTTTCATCAACGGGATTTTATTCATATAGGAGCAAAGCCTGCTGTCCACTGAAGAAATTTTACTGATGACTGAAATCAGGATTAATGAGCAACTAAGCAAGGTAGCAGGAAGGAGCTAATACAGGAGGACACAGCGCTAAACCTGGGCTCTTCTAATAACTTAATTTTAAAATTACAGAGCTTATTTATGAAGCCTAGTACACACTAAAACTTGCAAATCATCTTCTCCAATAAATTCCCCACTGCAGCTCTGTGGGTTGATAAGCAACAAGTAGAACCTCCCACTGAGAACACACACTAGTCTGGACCTGAAAAAAAACTCTTCTGGACAATTCCTGAATTTTTGTTTGTTTTCCGTGACCAAAATAATAAATTTTTTAAACAAATCATTGTTGATGGCTTAGATTTTTTTGTTGTTGTTGTTGCTTTGGTTTGATTTTTATTGTTTCCTTTGATAAGAATGACTTTGCACTTTTTCAGTGCAGCAATTCATGTTTAACTTTGAGTTGCTTCTCAGAAGTGCTCATTGGACACCAAAGGCCTGAGATGAATAATGAAGTAATTGGAGTCATTTCAGAGTGGCTGATCAGAAAGCTACGTTTAAAGCTGGAAAATTTTGCTTACTGTGAGAACTTTCGACCCCTGCAGTCAATTAAGACTGCCTACTTTCCAGGCCTTTTGACCTGTTTTATCTGCTGACCAAACGTTTTTGTTAATATTTTATTCATTTACCTTTTTAAACATCCAGGACACAAGACGTGTCTTCAAAGCCAATGCATTTAAACGTGACATTTACCAACAGAAAGACATTACAAACCAAAGGCTGTAACACCTAACAAACAAGTGGGCACATTTTGAGAAACCTCCTTAATACTGGCAACGTTTTCCATCATCTCAACTCAAAAGTGAATGGCCATGCAATTCCTTGTTTCAACTGCATTAAAGACTTCCTGAGCAGATAGGCTTGGAGGATGCTCTCAGGGTAGCAGAGGAAAACCTGTACCATGTTGCATACTCTGTAAGCCTCTTATGAAAAAGAGGATTTCACATTCTGAAAAAAGTAAAGCGGGAACCTAACACAAAACATATATTAATGTAAAAACTTTAAAAACATGACTGAATTGTGAATCATCCATGCTCCTTTTATTTCCACATCACAAATTTTGTATTTTCCACTGTGGCTTTAGTAAGACTGAATATTTATTTGTGTTCTAGTGTAACATGATTGGTCTTCACAACATCAGCTACAAGGTTATTTCCATCTAAATCACCTACACCATAAGTACTAGTGGTTTTCAATAAAATCCTTTCCATTCAATAAAATGTAAAATCAGAAATTTATTTTTAAAACTCCATCTTTTAAAGCTAGTCTAACATCAGAATTTCATTATATGTACTAGAGACTTTGGCATGTGCAGCTTTTCTAGTCCCTACAGACAGCACGATGATTACTGTATCCTAGATGTGGGTAATAAGAAACCTGTTTTTTAATATTAATTCTAGTTCTACATATACATTTTGATAAGAACAGTAAAACTTAGTTGGAAAGGCAGGATGCTTTCATACTCAAAGTTGTCCTACCTCTCTGAAGTCACTGCTGCCTTCCATTTTCCACAGTACTCAAGGACACAGTGCACTGATTATGTTGGATGGTGTCTACTATTATGAGGTTTTTTTTTTAATTCTGCAAGTAGTGTGGCATGGGTTTCTGATTGAAACTGTGTATCCTTAAACAAAACCGTAAATGATGTTGCAGCATTTGCATATCAGTGTCTTTCTTCCACACAAAGCACTAATCACACTAAAA
This sequence comes from Phalacrocorax carbo, assembly GCF_963921805.1. NCBI lineage: Eukaryota > Metazoa > Chordata > Aves > Suliformes > Phalacrocoracidae > Phalacrocorax > Phalacrocorax carbo. The sequence continues at coordinate 35,573,691 of NC_087513.1, forward strand.
GTACTTAATATTTCCTGAAGAGTTTTAAAGAAAAACCCCTACACAAATGGTAACTGGTAGTTAAACACCACATAGGACTTCTGCACAAGGGTATTGCACTTATATTACTTGGTTTCAATCTACTTCTGAATTCAACCTAGGTACAAAACTTTACAGCAATGACAGACGTGAAAGACAATGCTACTTTTCTTCTCCTGTACCAACATCATGGATCCCAGCAGATTTTCAGGATATATAGGACAGGACTGGTACACCTTGGATAATGAATGACAATAGAATGGGAACAAACTTCAGAATCTCTACTTGTTCTCTTAGAATGAGGGCATTAGTGCCTATTTCTCTACCTGACACAAAAGTGATCCACCTATCTAGAAACAATGAAAAATAATCTGTTTATTCTCCCGGAACTGCAGAATTTTCCAATATAAAACTACCACAACTGTTTAAAGCAGTTCTACATTAATTTAACCGGTTTTACAAGCACTTCAGGAATGCAAATAAGGAACCATCTAACATATTTTAGTTTTAGGAATAGATAAATACAGTATTACTGTGTATGGTTCCTCTACATTATATATTTGTGGTAATCTGTTGTTAAATCCAGTATTCTCCCCAAAAGCTTATGTTGTAAAGCACTTAGTGTGACCTGGCCTCCTGGCTAGAGCCACTGTGCTGACTGGAGAGCTGGCAAACAGCTGAACTTCTTTCTGCCTTAATAAACTCCTCTCTTCTTGCCTCCTCTCACAGAGGACAGAGAAAAGGGCTGGGTGGCTAAGCAAAAAGAACACCCTGCAATTTCAACTTCAAATAATTTACTTAAACGGTCAAACATGCTGAAAGATGCAATCAGACCTTTGCAAGTAACATCACTGTAAGACAGGCATGGCCAAGTACATTGGCCAGATGTTTCAAAGGGAACCTAATTTTAGACATCTAAAGGTTACTTCAAAATAGATATCTAGATGGGCTTCAGTAGGAAAGCCATCTGAACTATCTTAGGGAAGACAAATCACTTCAGAGAAGCCTTTTCTTCTCCACTCACCCTGAAGTGGATCTACAATTAGTAACTCATACTTATCATGTCAAACTTTCAAGAATTTGCTCTGTCCAGAACATACTGTATCTGTTAGCATCAGGCAAGCCATCACAGCTTCACAGCCTAAGGCCTCCTGACCAGATTTAGCCCAAAGTACCACCCATTTAGTTCACAGCAGTTTCCAGATTCCCAGGAGGCTCAGAAGCTCTCCTATGCCATGGGACAAGACACATACTCATCACACGAATAAAATCATAAGATGTATCTCCAGCCATGTAATGAGAGTGTGCCTGCATGCACTTGTATACTGCTACACACAGACATAAAGTCTTTCCAAGGTGGTGGGGAGGTTTGCCTGCCTGATACTTTTCTCTCCCATGGTGTTCAACTCTCAACCGGCATCCATAAAAACAAAATGTTGGCGTTGTTGTTTCATGTCACAGACAGACTGTGACCAAAAGACTGGGAACATCTACTACTGCTCTGGGTATGTTTACCCTGTGTAATTCAACAGTATGTAAATATCTAATCTAGGTAAATATCAATTACATAGCTAGAAGTGAGGTAGCGCCAGAAATGGAAACTACACTAACATGATAATCCACCTGTGCTTGTTTATACTGCTCAAAGAATTTAGACATACAGTGTTGTATGGAGATACCTGCACTACTGACATACCAGTAGTGTAACTTCCTTTGCAGGGCAAGATAATTCTTGCAAAACAGGTAAAATTCTAAGGCTCCGCAGCCAAGTGACAAGTACTAAGAAGTGAAAAAAATATTACTGCAGGAAGAGAGTTTCTTCAACAATTAAGATTTTGGCAAGAAAGGAGGGCACCACTTCCACAGCATTGCTTGAAGACTCCTTGGAAAAAACAACTGGCTTTCAACAGACAGTAATGAACCAACGTATATGTGTCCCATAAGAAATGTAATCAAATCAAGTTTTAGAAGACTAGCACCCTCTTTTCTGGTATTATTTGGAAGTCAGAACAAAGACTCAAAGAAACAGTGGTTTGTTTTGGAAAGGCTCCACTCGCTCCTTTCATATAAAAGTTTAAAAACCTGAAGAAACTCATCAGATGTTTCAAGTACAGTTTTTCTTTGAAGAGTGGTTCTAGAAATTAGAATATAATTGTTCCATATGTGTTCTCTTTGCATGACTTAACTATCATATTAACTTAGTTTAATTCAACCCCTCCAATTAACAGAAAAAGTTAATATAGTTTTACTTCTTTAAAAGTATCATTAGATGTAATATTTTTCCATCTATGGTATCACTATATTACATACATTTTTATGCCAGACAACTTTGTTTATTCCTTATTTATATGCTTTTCTGTAAAATGAGATTTAACATCTGTACATAAATAACTTCCAACCTGCAAAATGTTTTAGAGAGAAACCTTTGCAAAAGAAATGAGATGCTTTATTTTTTGAACAATGCAATGCCACCCACTAATTTTATGTACATTCTACGTACAATTCTATGTACATCCATTTTGATATGGAACAAACAATTGTCTTAACTATTACACACTGACATAAGTTAATGTAAAAATGTTTAAATTATTTAATGAATTATTTCTACCATGTTAATCTCAAGGAATCTCTGCTGTGGTCATAGAATAGGTATTAAATCTAAGCTGGAGCACACTTATATTCAGTAATCTCCCAACACCACACAGAAGTAATGGAAATTAGAACAAGAACAAGCTAACACCCAACCAGACCAACTTTAACTGCATTGGTAGTATGATAACAGCTTTTAGAAACACTTTTTTTTTTTCTTTTAAGTGTCATAGATATAGTGCAGAGCACTGATCTAACAAAGGTTTTTCCATGTTTGACCACCTGAGTAAATTAATCAAGTCAGCAACATAAGGATATGGAACAACCAATCCAGCAGTGACTGATTTTCATGTATTCTCTCAAAGGAATACAAAATCTTTGCACAGCTGCAGAAGGTTGATTTTAGGTTCATCTAAACCAGTTAAGTTTCCATGAGAAGGACTAGAGGAGATGTTAAGACAAATTTGCAACTTTATATTAATCAGAAGTAAGGTAGGAAGATATAAACCACTTTATTACGTCAATATTTCCAACCTTGTGGTAAAAAAAAAAAAACCTTAGCAAGGTAAAAAAAAAATAAATATATTCTTTAGATCAATTACTCTATTAGATATTTAAACTACAGAATGGTATGCCAGTGTAAAAATAACACCAGTAGAAGATGTGCTTAATTTCAACAGTTATTTGTCAGACACCATCTGCTTTTTCTTTCATTCTTTTCTGATTCTGATCTGTAAGAAACCACATCAGTATCAAATGTCACTTAGTTCTTATTCAAACAGAGCAGTCCAGACACAGCGGCTGCACCGGCCGACTTAGCTGACCTGGGCCTAGAGTAAAAACAAACCCCTATAAATCACCAGATGTAAGCAATTGAATAGTGATCAATTTAATTAACTGAACAGCTTTCCGAAGTTTACTGTATTGTTTTAACCCTTCAGGCTTCTTCAGGAAGAGTAACTTGCAATTTGTATTCAAGGGCAGGATTTGGCCAGAGGGCTACATATTACTAGCTTTAGACACTTTAGATTCCCATTGATAAAACCCAAATCGCCACATGAAAAACATGCCTTTTCTTTTTTCCAATTAATAGTATGATAGTAAGTGGTTTTGTTAGCAGTTCCTTGAATATTTTAGAGAAATTAGACCACGGAAGGGAAGGGAGGGGAAATCAAACTGAAATACTCAGGAATAGAATTTTCTTTAAAGTCAACTGTTTTGGTTATGGGCCCTATTTGTCTTACAATTGCATACCCATGTTACAGATGCCACATCAAGTAACCTAACTAATTTATTTCAAAACAACGAACATAGGCATAATTGCATGTCACAATTACATGTATTAACTGCAGCCGTGAAAAAAAATTATGCCACATATTAAAATGAGCTCCAAAAGACATTTCAAAGATATTGGCAAATAATCTTCTAAACTAGATACTTGTCCTGAAGCTGCATCTCGAGGGGATTTCCCCACGTTGCCCACTGAAATTAATGGAATCCTGCCATGATTTAACACAAGTGGGACTTCAGCCAAGATGCATAATGTAAGAGTATAACTCTTGTTTTAAAGTCTGCATTGTACAAGTTTGTATAACGTTTACTGATGTTTGTTCAGTGCCTAGCACAACAGGGCTGAGGCTTCTGGGCACTACCACAACATAAATTAATTCTAATGCAGCCTTTGTATCTGAGGGAAGCATGAAAACTACAAGGATTAAGTTCAATTATACACATTTTAAACAACCTGCTAAATAATATGACATAATCAACTTCCTAACCACAAGCTGCTCTATTTCCAATTATTTCACTTTAATCTCTCTAACGCACACATATTTCCACGAACCCTGCAGAGTTAGTTCCACTAACTAGGGACAAGAGTAACATCTACTTACAAAGACAGGAGAGTTATATTTGCAGAGACTGGCCCCAGATCTGGAATGATCTCCAGTTCATTGTTGTTCAACTTCCTATTAATATTAGAAAAGGGAGAGTCAGTTTTGATGTTAATCAGATGTATGTACATTGGATTTGCTAAATTGCTTGACAGTGTCACCCAAAAATTTAAAATTAATTCCAGTTTCACTTAATGTAAAACATCAGAACAGCAAACATCTTTGTTGTTCAACAATCATCCCTAGAGAAATAGCTATACAATTAGCATTCACCAACACTGGTTGGTTTTTTGGAATGGGTTGGGTTTTGGTTGTTTGTTGGTTTTGTGTTTGGTTTTGTTTTTTTTTTACAACAAATTAACTTACACTTCACGAAGACTATGTAGGTGATCCAAGAGACTGGTCTTCATTGAAGATAATTTGTTGTGACTTAAGTCCCTATGAGATTACAAAAATAAACAGTGTGTTAGTTTCGCCATGAAATATTGGGTAAAGCAATACAATTTCAATCCAAAATATGCTATCATTTGTTTCCAAGTACATAAATAGGATTTTTTATATATTACTAAAATCAGAATAGAAACTCATTTGAGTACACAAGGTATAAATAAGTGTACCTTGATCACTCTAGCAGTGTCAAAGAAGTTCCTATACTTCTGAACAATTTAGAACTATTCATTGGGGTGCATGTAAGACCCGCGAAAAACATCTTAAGATATTGACTCATATACACAAACAACAACCCCTCTTCCCCATCCCTTCACAACAAAAGATTTGGCTAAAGCAACCTCTTTGCTTTAGCATATAAAGGAAAATTCATAAACCAAGACTCATGGCAGTCTCGTTCCTTGACTCAATCATATTATTTGTATTGTTTTCTCACTTACTTCTCTAAAGCAACACATAGATTGTAAGTACACAATAAGGACTGTCCCTGAATCTCGGTTCTATTTTCATGCTTTCACACAATTCAGGACTCCGTTCCTACATAACCAAAATTGATGGGGATCTTAAACAAGAGATATCAGAAGAAAACAGACAGAGGAAGGCCTAATTCTATTCTGGGTTTTAAGATGTCTGTATACTAGTCCCATTAATACCACACTTAATCGGACTTGAAGAAGTAGCTCGAGCACTTAACATGTGCCACTCTGTACTGAAGATCCCAAATAGATATTGACGAAGTTTATAAGAAATCTTGTTAATGTCTTTGCAGTGTTTGCTACAAAACAAGCCAGGGTACTAAGAATGTAACACATTTTCTTGACCACTGTCAAGAAATTCTTTTCCCCTACAGACACCATGCATCTTTACCATATGTCCTCTAGAACATTGGACAACACCATAAAACAGAGTTCTAAAACTTTTGCTGTAGCCTCAGAAGTACTGGAAACATCACAGAGATAAAAGAAAGGCCACCTAATAGAAGGCAGATAAGTTAACTACAGAAATTCAAACCTGCATGTCTACAGAGTTCTGCACAAGTGGTACAGATTCACAACTGATCTTGTCACTGTGGCTAGCCCGGTTGAACAGCTCCCCCTTCTCAGTCACTCATCCACCACAACATGCACTTTTCCCCTCCCATGCTGCAACCTGTCACCGCCTCACCTGCACCGATTCAGCCACCTGCAAAGCATTCGCTGGACACTGTAACACTGAGTTTATGCAAGCCAGCAAACAAAACACTGCACTGTTTTTAAGGAGTTCTTAAATTCACTCCAGTGAATTTAATGTCTGCAATGCAGACACAAGAAGAATTGCATCAGCACGCTTCAGTAGTGAGCTGCTGTAGCATCAGGTAAAGGCAAAGAAATTTCTCACAACTCATGACACTTTTCCCCATGCTAATTAAGCACTGAAAACTCATCCAACATGCTTGAAGTCCTCATCAAGCCATGCAGTGTATCTCAAGTTGAATCTATGAGGAAACTCATGGATTACTTACTTTTTCTAGAAGACTCAGTACAGTCACCTACACTGTGCATGCCAAACACAGGCCTGACTGCCATGGACACATCTACTCTCTATGTACAGTTTTGGAAGTGAAGAAACCTGATGATCAGCATCTCCTTGCCGCACACAGACCAGAACTGGTTTAAATTAAGCCAGGTTCAGGATCTGGGCTAGATGTTCTGCTCTGTGACTAAGCCCTGAACAACTGCATATCCACAGAACTCTGGTTTCTCTGCACACACCATTGCTGATCCTTGGACGCAGGCGTAATGCCGCAACCCAGCCAAGCACACAGGCTTCTTCAACAGCACGTGGGGATGGTAAAACCACATTTTAGACTCCCCCAACTGTCTGGTACTTCGTGCAGTCAGCACTTGTTCAATGTTGCCAGGATAATTCCATCGTCCCCTCTGTCCTCTCCCGGAGTCAGCAGTTCAAAAAAAGTAATAATAATAAAAATCAAATGTTAAAAATAATCCCAGGCATATATGGGCATTATGAGGGGTACCACCAGTACTCGGTTACGAGGTGTGCTCTGAGGCAGCCACCTGGATCAGGCCCAGAGGGCTGTGGAGCTGTGGCACCAATGCCTGGCTCATGGCCACGGGCAGGGAGGAGATATGCGCTACGTTTCCCAAGCCAGGACTATGCAGGAGTGTGCACAGGGCAGACCCACAGGTGCAAAAGGCATTTTCCAGCACAAAGAAAGGGGTGTAAGGGCTGTGGGAAGCCACCTAGAGAAGGGGAACACTCTCCACCACCTTCAGATGGCCACAGAGGGGATATTTTCCGAGACTTAGCTCTGGACTCAAGCACCAAATATGTATCCGCGCCTTCTTCCAGGTGTCTAAACCCCTACAGATTTTCCTCTTAAATATGGAAAACCAAGACAGTGTTAACATTTGCAAAAAACCCACAAATGTTAGTTTCATCATTATGATTTTGAGTTCTCCTGTAAATGAGGTTAACCACGCTTCAGTTAGAGGGCTGCATCATTCATTGCTTAAAAATCTAGTGCAAACATTCATCTGACCATAGACTGGAGAAAAATCCCTTTGTTTTTAACACCTGAAGACATTAACTGCATAGATTTTAAATTCTCATACTGCATTCTTAAATGTGAAGACTGGAAAGGTATGCTGTTACAAAGACCTAGACGGGAATCTAACTTGGTCCTTTAAAGCAGACAGAGTAGAGACAATTTTTACCCTTAAACTTAATTCAGTGTTTGGCTTTAGTCTGAAGGGATTATAAGAACTATGCAAATAAACAGCCAAAATTCACTTGTGGCTGAATAGCTAAGTTATGGCTGTTAGTGCCTAATATGTTACTGTTCTTCATGCTGCAGACAAGACTTTGGAATCAGTAATTATTTCAACAAAGAGCTTTCAAAGTTAGTGCTAAAAACCTGCATTTCTTCATTTCATCTAAAAACCCTGCAAAAGGTTTATTTAAAACATGTTTGCCTAAAGGACCCACCAGACAGTAACAGACGTGAGCAGATTTGTTCTGCTGGAGTTATAACATGTTAAAAAAAAAAAAATCTGGCAGTCCTTAAACTATAAAAATCCTGCAATTACAACCACTGCTGTGCATGATCACCATACTGGAGCCAGACACTTTCACTCATAGCTCAAGCTCACATCCATCTGGAGTCTATCAAGGCAACCGTGAGTGTAACAACTTACACTAAGTTTCAAACTATTTTTGTTGTGTGTTTGTTTTTTAAAGACACCCTCAGATTTTCCACGGAGCGCCTACTTTAAAAAAATACATACATACAATTCCTGGTTTACTTAGAGCAGGTTTGTCAAACACAAGCTGCAAATTACCCAAAGCAAACCAACAACATCCCCCCCAACCCCCGTCAACACTGGGGGTAGGTGCCTGTTTCACACAGCTGTATACATGCTTGTCTACCAATTGTTGGATAAAACACGAATTATAAATATTTTATTAAACATTATTTCAGTGCTACTGGCATGAGAAGCTTCACCAAAAAGCCTTGCAAGTTACATTTTTAAGTGAAATCAGAGTGGTTGAAAATGAACCAAGAGTTAAAATATTTGTCTTTTACTAATATTCTAAGAGAAGCTAAGGCCTACAGAAGTTTCTGAAACTTATCAGCACTGGATCTGCAGAATTTTTAAAATATAAAGATCCACCATCCCTGTCACAAAGCTACGAGTACATTTCAGTCCAATGCATTCCTCAACATATCTTAAAACAAGGTTTGAAAATGAATCAGTACTTTTCCTTCACAGAAATGGAACTGACAATGTTAAAACACTGAGATTATTACTATGCATTTTCCATTTCTGAACTTTCCTTGTCTGCTAAAACCACATTACAAGTTGGGAGTAAATCTCCTCTGTGATTACTTTTGCTACTAGAATTTCAAAGAGTGAATGCACTCAGAAAGTTCAGAAACCAGATTTATATTAAGAAATTCCTTATAACAATAAAAAGTATATATACCTGTTCTTCACCTCAGATTTCTAATAAAAGTGATTGAGCATTTAAGTAGAATTGCCTCCACTTGAAAGAGCATGCCATAGTTTTTGAGGCCTTTCAAGAACGCGTTTTATGAAAGAAACTATTTTCTATATTCCATTACGTTTGTATGACCATCTTCTGTAATTCACAAGTCTCTGTGTTAGAAAGCTCAAACGTAACTCTGAACATCAATGTTTGTGTGATAAAAAATTGGAAGGAAGGCCAAATGTATAAAGGGAGAGGGCGAGTGTTTCTTCACACATTTTATAAATATAACTTTTAGACTCTAACTTAATTTACAACACTTAGTCACAATTATCATCTTCTTCCTTAGAGAACCCAGAAACCTGAGCCCCGAGTCAAATTTTAAAATGCAAATCCAGCAACAGCTTCTTAATCAGTCCCACTGGGGCTTATAGAGCTGCTAATTCAGCAGAAATCAGGAGAGCTGAAAAACAAAAAGCCAGGCTGTAGCTGTTTTAAGACACTGATCCAAAGTGACTCATAAATCAGCTTGCTATGTTCAAGTTTTAGTCTGGAAAATATTGAAAAACAGCTGTGAAAACCATACAGCCCTTTTTTCTGGCAATTCTGGTAGAGAAGTAGAGGATTTATAAAATGTAAATACTAAAGATGTAATACAAACACAAGTGAAAACCATCTTTCCGACTTTCCCTCCTGCCTCACCAGCAGTTTTAGCATTCCTCGGTAAACCTGGCGAGGGGTATGGCAGTGCCACCGGGAGTTTGCACGCACGGAGGACACCGGCCAATGCTCAACACTCTTCCTCCCTCCCTCCAGCCGCCTCCAGCGCTGCAACACCAGCTCTAACAATGCCATGTTCTTGCAATCTCGGGACACACATCCTGGAAGTAAATCCAAATTTAACTTCAAAACTATTTGTACACAAAACCATTACAAATGTTTATCAGTTCTCAGCAGACTGTCATCTCCCATGAAGGTAGCATCACAGAAGATGACATTTTGGGCTAAAATCACAGTAAAGCTGGCAGTTATACCCTATCTACACCCCATTTAATGATATCATTTCCATACAAAGCAGTGGCCTCACGCTAGCCACTAAAAATGAAATGGGTGCAACTCAGCATTCAGGCTCATTTTCTTATTTCCCTCCTTGTCCGCTCTGAGGTCACAGAGCCTTCCTACATTAGACACACTCATTTTATTTCACCAGGGGATCTGAACACAAGAGGAATGAAATAGTCAAACAGCGCTTCAGAGAGCCAACTTCATCTAACCCGCTCTCCATTTGGCCGAGTAGACACACAGGCAGAGGAAGGTATAAAGCCTAGCGCAGGCCTCGGCATTCTCAGGCACAATAGCTTTCCCTCTCCTGCTTGGGAGATCTCAGCCTGCATATGTGGAGAACATGCCGTAATCGTTGTTTTCCAAACAGGATTGGAAAGCCTGCAATTAAACTACTAGCCTTCGGCTATACCTGCTATGGACTTCCATGGAAAACACAGTAAACACATACCAATAAAATTCATAAACATCTGTAAATGCACAGTTTGTTGCAACAATAATCCAGGCTATTCAAACCTTTTTTGCCTATGCAAAACTGAAAGGCATTATAACCTTAAACATTGCGCAATCCCAGCTCCAAGTACTGGAGTAGCTGGAGGTAACAGACAACAGCCACACACTCTTCCTTGCTCTCTTATTAAGAGGAGGGGGGAGGAAGAAAGAGCAGGGTACTTCTAAGGCATTTGACACAAACAAAAGAAATATTTACACAAAAGCGGCCAGACCACATGGTTTGGTGACACCTACAAAGATGTACTCCTGTGAGTTTAAGAGCGAGTGACACAGCTGTCCAATGAGTAATCACAGCAGGGTTTCTTACAACAGACCAAAGCTTATTTATACAAGTGGAACTTATTTTCTCACACTTTTAAAGGAATGTGAACTTACATAAGGACAATTTACTCTACCAAGGGAATTCTAATTAGAAAAACCTCCCTTGTGCTAACAAGAAAGCCCTGCAATGTGTTTTATTGTCTCTCAGTAACATAAGTGGAAAAGACAAATTTGGATTACTGCTAATGCAAAATGCTTTTTAAAGCAACTCTAAAAATGAAAGTTCTGCGATTCCCCCCCCTTTTTTTTTTGTTTAGCATGCCGTCACACCTGAACTCTTAACAGTGCTAAACTTAGCTAAGCTAAGAAACTAAGCTATGAAGCTTAGCTTAGTATCAAAAAAGCCTCATGTTTTGTCAGAAAACTTATGTCAGCGTGCTGAAATAGTTCAAAAGAACAGGAGGGATGAAATTTAATAGGAAGCAAAGCCAGTTGTTGAATGTAAAGCAGATCCGGCATTTGATTCGTACACTTCAATCACACAAGCCAAAACGAAAAAAAAAAAAAAAAAAGAAAAAAGAAAAAAAAAGTTTCTTTCCCCTCACACTTTCCTATACCCCTCCTGGAAATATTCATCTCCCAGAGCCATTCCTATGCTCAGTTCCATATGGTGTCAATACAGCCATCCACATTTCATGAGTAAAGCAGCATGACCTCCAGACGAGGCAATTGAACAGAATTAGCCACAACTAATTGAAAGTCTTCCTGTTTACTTTAAAGTCCTTATCTCAATCTCCTTTGGAAATGTAATAGAAAATTAATACGACTAATATAGAAGATCTCTGAGTGACAAGTGATTAAAAACAAATGTGAGAAGTCCCTCAGCTATTTTCAGGCTTTTAGAAAGCTCCCGTAATTTATGGTTTGTCCATAAAAGTTTGTCACTGAAAGTAAATTTTCTGCAGATGGCGTTTCTGTACGCCTTACGGCGGCTCGGTGCATCCGTGCCACCGGACCGAACGGGGCAAGCTCCAGCCGTAATAACACCACCAAACCCAAAAGTAAGGGAGGATGAAGAACCGCACAAATAAAACCGTGACCAGCTTTCCCGACACACAAATCAATATTAACTGGACGACTATTGCACGTTTCCCAAGAAAGCCATCAGAACTTTTTTACGCCCCCTCTCAAAGCACCGCGCAGCGCTCCCGGGCCCGATCGCAGCCCGCCCGCCGCCGCCTCCCGGGGCCGCAGCCCGCCCGGGGGACGCTGTCCCGTCGTCCCGCTGCCGCCCCCCCGACAGCTCGGCCGCCAGCCCCGGCCGCTGCCCCACTCCCGCTCCCGCACCTCCCGCTTCCCCATCGCCACGAAACCCACGCCTGCCCCCACCAAAACCCGCCCGCGGACGGGACCCCGGCCCCCGGGGGCAGAAGATGGCGGACGGGCGCGGCCCGGCGCCCCCAGTCCCCCGCGGTGCCCGCCGCCCCGGTACTTACAGCTGCACCGCCCCCCGCGGCAGCCGCTCGGGCAGCCGGCTCAGCTCCAGGCGGCTACAGGCGACGAGGTGCCCGGCGCAGCGGCAGGGCGCGGGGCAGCGGGCGGCGGCGGCGGCGCGGCCCCCCAGCAGCGGCGGCGGGGGCAGCAGCAGCAGCAGCAGCAGGGCCAGGAGGGCGGCGGGCGCCGCGCGGGGCCGGCGGGGCATGGCGGGCTGGGAGCCGCTGCCGGCGCTCCCGTCACTGGCGCTCCCTGACAGAGCCGGGCACGCCGCGACCTCCCGCCTCTCAGCGCGGGTGGCGGCTCCCGCTCATGCCCCGGAGCCGCCGCCAAGGGGGGAAGGGAGTGGGAGAGGGGCGGGGGGGGGGGGGGGATGTAGAAAAAAAGTAAAGGGAGAAATCGGGGGCGGAGGGGGGGGTAGAACGGGGGGGCGCAGCGCCGCCCGCCGCCAGCCACTCCGCAAACTTTCCGCCACCTCAGCCCGCCTCCGCCCGGCCGGGGGAGCCCCGCCGCGGCCCGCCCCACTGCAGCCCCCTCCCCCTGCCATGTGACACCCGCAACCCCCGCCCGCCCCGGCCCCGCGGGGCCGGGGGGCGCAGGGCGGCGGGACGGATCGCGGGTGGGCTGCGTCGCGACCCGCTACTGCCGGGCCGCGGCGGAGGCCGGGGCACAGCGGGCCCGCTGCCCGCCCCGGTTGTTGCCGGCCTCGCAGCACGGCGCGGGGCACGTGTGGGCCCTTGCTTCGCACCCCGGCCTCTCTGGGGGTGGGAGGGAGCAGGCAGGGGGCCCTGTGTGCCCTCGGGGTCGGGTTCTGGGCGCCCTGAGCATTGCCCACCGCAGGCTGGCTAAGGCGTGAAGGCGAGGGTGCTCAGGCCCTGCCACTGTGGGATTTCCCTTTGCCACTGGTTAGCACGAGTCGGGGCAATCCAGAAGCTGCTCCAGAGGCCCCAACAGGTTCCCAGCCAAGCCTGGGGTCACTGGCATGTAAAAGGTGAGGTGAGGTTAACTCCTGCCTTCCGGGTCCTGCGCGGCTAGTCCAGACACCGTAATTAAGCCCATTATGTTCCCCACAGGATCCCAGCTCCAGAGGTTCAGGGAAGTGGGCAGGGCATACAGATTCCACATCTCTGAGGTAATCTATGTAATTTAAGTAAATACCTATTGTTCAAGTTCCATATGTAAGCCCAGACCCTGCGATGGATTCAATTACTGTAGGCTTCACACACCCCTACTCTGGCAGCAGCAGACGTCAAACTGCTCACAGACACTGCTTTCTCTCCCACCTTTATATCTATACATTTCACCTGAAGGACTATAGACAGCTTAGACACTGGGGACCTGGAGCCTCAAAAGCCTGATAGCTCCGATATCAATATTTTCAAGGCTGAAACTTTGACCCTGTTTTTATTGTTGCCATGTGTATCTCAGGACAGACATTAAATTAAAGAAACTACATTTTAAGTCAAGGGTCATGAATTTGCAAGCCAAGCAGGCAAGTCCTGAGTAACTACAAACATTCACGTGCCACTGTTAACACAACTGTTTCAGGTACATAGTGTGCGCAGAGCTCTGCGGTGTTTTGTCTGCTTGTGCTCTGTTGACCACTGGTGCTTCTGAAGGAAATTACTACAGGAAAACAAACAAAACACTGCAGGAACACACGTTTTTTTCTGTGTGTAAAAGCAAGCAAGCAAGCAAACGAACGAGCAAAATACAGAATAAAAATTAATTAGTATATATTTACAAGTTACTCTCATTTATTTGTTGTAAATGAAAGCTGTCTTGGCAGCATTGGTGTATCATAGTTCTTCACTTTCTTTGCAGCCTTTTTCCTTTCAAAAACATTAGGTTGAAAGCCTGCGAAACACTGAGCTGTTCTAAATATCCGGTATCCAATGCTAAATTAAGTTTTTTGAAACTATCCATTATTCGCCTGTACCTGTTCCCACTGAGGTAGGTGGGAAAGCTTCCTTCTGTTTCAAAAGTGCCAGCATTTATTGTAGCTGTCCACTATACTAAGATACAAAGGCACTTGAACGTGTTGTGTTCATATTTAGGCAAAATATGCTGTACGTGCTACTTTTGCAAAGTAATCAAAAATTCAAGAGGAAGACCTTCATGTTTATGATGCTCCAGAGAATTATTGAGCACCTTACTAAAATTAAAATGGATTTAAAGTAACTAAGCCTTCTACTACGGTTCCCAGAGTATACCTCAAAGGGCCTCTTACTTGGGGAAAGTGAGCTTGTCTTATCTTGAGTGTTGGCAAGGGCAGTGATTCACTGGTAAGTGGCAACAGACTAATTAAGCTGTCAGTTTTAACATCCAAGGGAAATAAGAATCAGAAACAAAGCATTCTGAACTTATTTTATCATAGCAGTCAATAATATACACAGTGCATATGTAAACTATGGTACAAGAGAGAATCTGAGAAAAGAAAGCAGAAAAAAAAAAGATGAAAATGTCAAAAAGGGCGAGAACTTCTGTTTTTGTAATTTTGAAAACCACTCATGCAGTCATGGAATCCTGTGCCCTTAGAAAAACCTAATGCATATTTAGTGCTAATATATGAAGCTGTTTTAAATTAAGCAAGGTAAATCAATTCAGAAAATTAATCCATTTGTCTTTGCAGCTTCTTTTATCAGAATACTCAATAAAACATTTTAGAACTGATTATATTATGAATTCTAAAATGCTTATGTGCTGTACTTCAGAGCCCATGACAGAAAGTCTTTCTTCCCACAGGGCTATTTGCTCTCTTCAAGAACTCTCAGGGACCAATTCTGCACCTGGTACAAATGCTGCAAGAGCTGGCAGCCCCGAGTCCCAGGGCTCTCTTCATCATTAGTCTTAGGCTGAGAGTGCACCATGACTGTACCTAAGCAAATACAGATGTCTCCTTCACAGGTTTGGCTGGACTGTGTCTGCCCTAAATAAACTTATATCAAAATGAGGGGTCTCACATTCTTCTACCCTGTTATCTCCACATGTAGCAAGGGATTTCTGCTGACCCTTGTTTGGCATCAGTATTAGCGTAAATGCATATTCAATGGGATTAAGGAACAGATTTGACTGAAACCCCATCAAAAATAATAACAACCCTACCACTTTAGTTCTGATTTGGAATAATTCCCTCCTCTGGTTTTCCATGTAGCTGCACAAGGAAGAGGTCTTATTCATTGTGGTTGTGCAAAGACAGGCCCTTTCCATGGAAGCCTGAATATAGGTCAGCCTGAGGGGGTGATGTTGAGGAGGGGGAAGCACAGCTGCAGAGAAGAGTTCTTGTAAAACTAGACCCTCAAGCTCTGTGGCTTATGAGATTAGGTTCCTTCACGAGACTACCGAGCATAGTAGTCTGGGTGAGTTGTTAGTGGAGGAAAGGAGGTTGCATAGTGAACTGTAGACCCTTCACTGGGATGTTATGGGTTGACTCTAATGGTGTTTTTTGCACTCCCTGATTATTTTAAATCAGATAAACATGGCTTTACAGATTCAAGTCCAAACATATGTTGTTTAAAATATGTGTTCACTTCAGGCAAAAGACACACCCAGAAGCTAAGTATGATGTTTTTACATATTATTAACGCATTGAATCAGGCACTGCTTTCAAGAAACCTACCTCCAGAAAAGGTCAACCTCAAATCAGGTTCATTTTAGCAGATGACTAAAAGTAATCTACTTCTTGCTAAATTAAGCAAAACTCAATTAAGATACTGTACATTTTTTCTTCTGAGTTAAATTTAGAACATATTTTGTAACATTAGTGACTTGTAACAGTTTGATTAATCTAAATTCAGTTTTTAGTCAGTTTTCAAAGAACTCTCAAGTCACTACAAGAGGCAATTGCATATAGTTCTATGTAGTTCTGTAGAGTTAAATCTGCAGTATTTATGTCAGAAGGTCAAAAGGAGTGAACAGGTACATCTACTAAATGATTATATCCATTAAGGAGGCCACCCTGGGAATTAAAAGTCTCCCCATGTACTCCTGGGTCACCAGGTAATCTAAGTCTGTGTCTAGTATTCATTTCAGATTTTCTACTTTTCATGGGTGGTAGATAAAGTGATTTAGGTAGTGTTCAGCAGCCAAAAGCAGAAGCAAAGGAGGACAACATTGCTATGCTCTGACACATCTCAGTTCTGATAGAGATAGAAATCAGTGGCCCATCTATCTACTTCCCTAGCAGTAAATGGCCCTGTAGGAGTATTGGCAAAATTAATGTCTTGTCTATTTATTCCTAAATCTTCCCAGTTCCAGTTTATTTCTAGTCAAAGAAGATGTTTAGGACTATCTGGGAGAAGGAAATGAAGAGTTCATTCTCTCAGGATTATCACTCCCTATTGCACATTCCCCAATTCAATCCGCTAAAAAAAGAAAAAAATCTTAAGGCTAACAAAACTGTTTTCTAAAGCCGCAGCTGGAGAGAGATGAACCAGTAAGAACATCCTGCTTGAAAAACAAAAGTGAAGCAGGACATGCTTTTTGTGGAGACTGCTTGCATATGCAAAATAGCTTGCAATAGGCAATAGAAGGTTTTGCCTCAGGCGCCTGTCTGGAAGTTACTAGAGTCCCACGAAAGCTCCCTCTTGGATGCAGAATACCCTTTTGACTTCTTTCCTTTGCATGTGTAAATAGGAATCTCATCCAATATCACAGAATATTTTTCACAGAAATGACTAGAAATGCAAAGGTTTCCCACCCTCCTTTTCGTCTGCCCACTGGGTATAGCAACTGGTATTGCTTTTAGTTTATAATAGCACTAAGACTTCTTGACCACTTATTTCAATTTCTGGGATTAACCATTGTAATTTCACTTGCATTTGAGGGAAACAGTAAAATGTTTATAAATAATTTCCTAGTAATTGTGAATCTCCTACTAGTGTGTCATAAGTCCATGGTGAATATCCCAAGGTACATAGAGAAATTTATTTTTGGTAGTAATTATACTTGACTTTATGTGATCCAACACTGAAACCATGAAAACCAAATTATGCATAATTTGAATGCTCTGATTACAACCAGAAAAACCATATGAACTCTTTCTGAAAACTTTGCCTAGGGCAGAAAATGTTCAGCTTTTATAGAATTCATCCAAACAGTGAGTGTTTGCCTCCATTACAAATAAACTTAAACATCCTAAGGCAATCCACATTAGTGACGATTGTTAATGTCTTCAAGTCATGTCCTGCATGGGGCTAAGTGGGAAGTTAAGTGCATGATTGGAAGGACAATTAAACAATCAACATCTACAGTGATGTAACTTCAAAGAGGAAAAAAAGAAGAGTTAGTTTTATGTCATTAAGGAACACTCAGGTTAAAATGTTGTCAATTTGAATAAAAATAAGTAGATGTAATTTCAGGATGGTGTTGCTGTAATAAAACACCTGCCAGGTCTGTCCTACTCGTTGTTTTAGTTTGTTGGGGTTTCTAAAATAATCTTTTAAAATAAGTAAACAGTTTGTGGTAAGAAAGATCAAGAAGTGGCCAAAAAGGGAATCTGAAAGAGGTGCTGTGTTGAGTCTAGCGGTGACTCTCCCAGAAAGTAACATCTCCAGGTCTCCCCTCCTCCCCTTCCTTGGGGTGGGGGATTACTGCACCTGAAACATGAACACATTTTCTTCTGCCAGAGGAGAGGCATGGGTTCTTGATGGCTGTATTTGCTTAAATCATCATGGGCAGACTTGGTAAGGTGTCAGTGCTATGTGCCCCCCTCCACCATGTTAAGTATTCACCACGGGTAGGTGTGTAACTCTCATTGAAGTCAACAGCTAAAAGAATCTCACAGTGAAATCAGTGGGAGTTAAGGCCTAAATCTTTGAAGAGTTTAGGTCTGATTATCTGTTCCAGGGGGGAAACAAGCTGCAGCTGGGACTCATCTTGTGTAATTTTAGCAATTTGGAAGTTTGGTATCTGTTCTAAAGCAGTTGTCTTGGCTTCTTCTGTAGTTAGTGGAGAAAGACACATCCAGAGAGTGATTACTACCTTTCTAAAATAAGCAATCAAGGCATTTGGAATGAATCAGCCTCTGGAGGTTTTTCTCCTTCTCTGTTGACTAGAAAGAGACTTATGACTAGTTTAGACTAGACCCGGAATTTTTAGATGATTCCCACTCTGTGCCTTCATACACATGAAATAGCTAAATAGATAAATATGTATACATATTTCTCAAACTTTTCCAATTATAGGTACCTTAAATGTTGTTGTTACAGTAATAAGCAACATTTCTCACAAATATGAATTGTAGTTTTTAATTTTTTTATACTCCTCTAATAGTTTGCTTTGTTGTCTGCTGATGTAGCAAGCTGTATTAAGGGTTTAACAGGTTAAATCTTATAAGGTTTAGTAAAACAAAGGGGAAGTGCTATTCTTAAGTCAAGTATCATGTACAAATACAAAGCGAGGACCCTGTGGAAGAAGACCCAGTAGTGCATCACAAGCTAAATAAATCTGTGTCAACAATGAAACGTCAAAGAAGGCATTTTGGGGTGTATCAGTTAGCGTTTCGTCTGTGAGAGAAAGAAATAATGTCCTGTTGAGGGCTGAGATGAAGTACTGTATCCCATTTGGGGGTCAGATACAAAAGGAGAGGAGTGGCTAGGAATGGAGTGGGGAGGAGAGGGCTACAGAAAGCTGGTAACAGGCTCAGAAGGGCACAGTTTACAGCTCTCACAAAATGAATACCCAGTGCTGCAGCGCAGCAAGCAGTGCTTGAGGTTTTGCACAAAGGAATCCCACTGCCATCCTTGGGAAACCAGGGAGTCATAGCAGACTACTGTCATCTGGACTTGCTCCCCCCTTTCTGCTGTCTGCTGCCTGTTGCTTTCTCAATTATTATATAAAACAAAGTAAGCAAGCACTGTCCCAGTAAGAAGTTGGCCAAACACACATTGCACCACTTCCACAGCTGCCTGAGTGGTAGCTTGCAATAGTCACATTTCCCAATAAAGTCTGACTTTCTGAGCCGGAGCATCAAAGAGCAGGCCGGATCAGACAGCAGCAGACACAGCCTGCTGATCTGGATGGGCCGGGTGCCAGCTATAGCCCAGCGGGAGATGCAGCGAACACCAGACCTGTACACCAGCTGGCCAGGTTGGTGAACAACGGTCTGCAACGCGCCCTTTGTATTGATCTTGTCAGTACGGAATTGGGACAAACTGCAAGGGATACTGGTACAAATCCTGTTCATGGCTCTGATGCTTTTTGGAAATCTTATACAAGCAAAACTTTCTGTGGCCTCTTTCACATCTCTCACATGCAGGCAACGTGGTTTGGGATGCAGATGTCACCTTTCAAATAGCCCCATTAGCTGCCAGCTAACGCTAGAGGCTGAGGTTGTCCATTTCCTAATGGCATAGGCACATCTGCTCTTGGCCCTCAGTGACTTTCTCAAGTGTGTTTTCTGCTAGGGTAAGCTAAGAGAACCATCAGCACATGTTTCCATGAATGTTGTCTGTTGTGAAGTTTTTCCTTTGTTGTTTTCTTTCCCAGGTCTGCAGCTCAGTCATCTCCTCTCAGTCACTGCTCCCCCTCTCAGGCCCCTCTACGCTCTTCAGTCTATCAAAGGAAATATTTAGCAGCGCAGTGAGTTGCACGTGTTGAATCTTGAAATACTTTTCTCATTGTGTGCTGTCATCTCCAAACAAGAAACTTATGGTTCAGGGACTCTCCTTGCATTTGTGGTCTCTATTGCTGTTGCAGCTTATGGAGAGGAAATAAATAGGAGAAAAGGGTGCGATGCTTTAGCATTGCTACAAGGCAAATAGCTCAGTGTACAGTTCTCTTTGGAGAGAACTGTTTGGAGAACTTTGGAGAGTACTGCTGACCTTAGCAGTAGAAAAAGCAACCTTCTAGAAACACGCCAACAGTAGCGTCGGCATCCTACCACATCCTAGGTGGATAAGACACAGTGCCACGATGTGGGTTATTAGGTGCCTTGGCCCACATGTACAGTGTCAAAATCAAAGCAGTATTACCACATACATGATCAGGCTGGGCACCAGTCTGGCAGCAGTGATTAAGAAACCATGGCTTTCACTGAATTGCAGACACTCGATAATTGAGTTATCCTTTGAGTGATTTATGATCAGAAGAGTTTCCATAAGGTTGGCTAAGCTACTTCTACAGTATGAATTTCCCAAGTTTGTGAAAAAGAAAAAAAAAAATCAAAACCCAAACAAAAAAGCTAGAAGCTAAAGTAAACAGGAAGAGGTCTGCTGATCATTTTAAATTTTGGGAAAATTACATCTTGTTTTAATCATAATGAAAAAAAATCCACCACTAATACACCATGTTATCCACACTAATATTTTTCATTCTGATTTCTTGTTGGAAAAAGAGTACTAATGATAAACACAGAATTACTTTCCTAGAATTTTGATAAAATCATACACACACTCACCGAGTACCACATGTGAGTAATATTTCAGTTATCCCTCTGATGTCACTGAGATGGAATTAAAAGTGCTGAAATTTTCAGTGATGGATATTTCACCGCAGCTGTGAGCAATGTGTTCCTCAGAGACTGTGATTCTCCCAGGGCGATGTTAAACCCTTGGACTTGCGTCTTATTAGTAAAATAATGCAATTTAAAAATAGTATCAAAAGAGATTTAGCCAAGAAACTTAGCCTTGTGTATATTTCAGTTTGTGTATAAATTAATCTCTTAGATTATAAATAAATGTGCTTTTTACACATATATATGGCTGTGTGTCATAAAAATAAACCGTAAAGTATGTTTAAAAAATCAACAAGAAAAGGGCATTCAGAGTTAAAACTAAAACCATAATCTCTTACATGGCTTTTGAATGTATGTCATTGTCTGAAAAATAGCAACAGTTAAATATGAAGTGCTAGGATTTTTTTTTTAATTTTTTAAGCATCGCTGCCTGAGTTCCTTTGCATTTCAAGTCTCTTAAACTTACTCTAATGCTTTCCAAATACTTAATTCTCTAATTTACTTTCTTAAAAACGGATGTTTTTAAATTAGGTATATATTTAATTATAAATGTTTTAGAGCAATTCACACAATGAATAATTCTACCAAAGAAGCTACTGCTGACTACTTTGCAAGTGCAAACAACACCCTTTGTTTTTGTCATTATTTAGTGGCACACACTGATCTCCAGGGCTGTAATAGACTATTGTAAAAAGCCCTGATTCGGAGGAACACTGGAGCTTGTATTTAAGAAGGTTCGGACACGAAAGGGAAAGCCTGGTGGGGTGGATGGTGAGAACCCTCCCTGATCAGGACCCCTTCATGAACTGCAAGCATTTGGTAACCCAAAGTAGCTCAAAGCTGTCTATAGCACTTCAGCAAATCAGATGTGCCTGAATAGGCTTTAGCCTGTAGCCTGAGTACCTTTCCATACCCATGGACAACTTCTCAAGTGGACAGGGTGAGGAAGTGCAGTGGAAACAGAGCACCCCTGCGAACAGTTCCTCACACCATTTTCTCAAGCAGCAGTGGCTTCAGATTTTCCCATCCAGCGCGCTGCCTGCTCAGACCTGCCCAAACCACCATTTCCACGGTGTGAGCACAGCTGCTTCTGGTGCCTTACAGGAAGCCAGATCATTATTTTTTTGTTGGAGTTATTTTTAACCTGGGTATTTTCATTCACTTGGTTTGTCATTTGGCCCAGCAGATGATGCCAGGTGCCATGATATGGACCAGGGAACGAGTAGCAAGGCATTAGGGGTCCTGGGTGCAGCTTAAGCTGTTGTTACCAATGAAAACAACATATCAAAAAAATAATTGTGGCTTGAAGAATCTCATTTAATGTGGTGGTAAATCCAGGTTTTGAGCACTGCGCCTGAGATTAGAAACAGCACAGTGTCTTGAAATTACAAAACCTGATTCTGCCTCTTCAGATGAATTCAGGTTTTTTTCCACAGGGATCTTTGTGCTTGAAACTATGCTTGCTCAAATGTTGCCTCTCTCCACTGGTTTAACTTTATGCTGGATCAGATGCAATCTATCTGTAGCTCAAACAAAACTAGTGTGATGTACTAATGATAGCATTAAACCTCATACTGTCCAGTTTATCAGAATGTAATTGCATATTCACACCTGATCTGGCTCCACTTTCATTTATCCCAGTAATGCACAGGTCTGGTATTAATGATCATGGAACCTGCAGTACAAGAAAAACAAGCCCATTTTCATAAGCCCGTCAGACGACACACATTCATATTGCCAGTAAAAAATGTATAGGGGCTCAAAAACTGAAAAATAGTTGGAAGCAAACCAGACAGCGTGCATCAGTGCTTCTGCTTATGTTCTTCCATTTCTAGTGCTGTAGAAGCTTGTCTAAAGCCACAAAGTTTGCATGTGTGCTACAGTTCTATAATGCACATTTTTATCCTGCTTTCTGATTTTGAATTATGTGCAGTTAATGCTCAGACCCCCATTTTTTTATCGTACACGTAAATTCATATATACACACAAAGATATATACACATACACACATAAATATTTTATATGTACTTTAACTTTCTGCGCACGTGATATTTAACTTCATGTACTGCATCCACTTTTGTCAGGAGGTGTAGGGTAGGTTCCAAGCACAACTTTACAGCCTTCAACTGAGACTATCTGTGGCAGCCTCAGGCTCAACAGCCTGGCAGGAAAACCTGCAAATCCTGCTGCACCCCACAGGTGTCTGTGACTTGCAGTGCAGATAGAAACATCAGCTGTGCTGAAGCATTAGAAGTTCCCAAATAAGGAACATTTGCTTCAGCCTTTCAAACTCACCAAATTGTTATGCAACTGCAATTTTAAGTCTCTTTGACGCTAAACTTGGAATATGTGTTATTGTCACGCATACAGTAAATAAGCATCAGGTAAGGGGGATAACTGGAGCTCAGGGGAGTTCTGTTGCATGCCTTTAATGAGGCTGGCATTTCTCCCCATGAAAGAAAAAGCTGGGCATTTCTCCCCATCAGAAAGATGCTGTTCTCTCCCATAGTTAGTAGTACATGCAGTGCTAATTCAAAGTGTCTAACAGTGACCTTAAACACAGTCCTACAGCTGCTATGGATTTGGTGAGTTATTCCAGGAACGTATGTGGTCCATTCTGAGAAATGAAGTAGAGCACTCAATACACTGCATCACGAAATCTGATTTGTTTGGGTTTTTTATTTGATCTGACACAGATTGGGTTTTCAGCTGGAAACTTCAGGGAAGACCAACAAATGGTCTGGAGAGACATTGGAGAAAGATGTCCTGTAGGATGCCAAGGCTTGTATTCCTTGTTTTCATTTGTGGTCTGAAAGAATAGGCAAAGCCTTTTATGTATATTTATAATTGGTAAAGAGTGTAAACACAACAGAGGACAGCAAGTAATAAATGAAACCTGGAGATACTAGAAATAGAGATGAGATTATTTAGGCCTCTGTTCTCCAAACAGTTACACGCATGCTTAATTTTAGGAGTGTGAGTGGTCTTTTAATTCCAACAGACTACTCCCATATCTAAAGACACACAAAAGCATGAGAGTGGCGGTTATGTTTTCTGAAGGACATTAATCATACCAAAGGTTAAATCAATACATTTAGTGAATTGTACTCTGAAATTTAAATTGCAATGGAGGAGAATACTTAGAAGGCAAGAAAATTAACACAAAAGCAGGTGTACAAGTGAAAGATCAGGGAAGTACACTTCTTTGCTTACCACGCAGCACACACAAAAGACTCAATCCCATTTCACCCAACGGGACATTTGGTATTTTCCTTTCATTAAATTCGTATGAAGACGTGGGTGTGACAAGCCACTTAAAAGTTAAGAAGCCTTTGCAAATAATTACATTTATTTGTAAGAAAGAGGCAGCGTATTCCTATGTTATGTTGAATAATAATTATAAATGGACTTTTAAAAAGGTATTTGTCTGCTGTTTATTTGCTTTTTGAGGTTGCCTTCAACCGAGAGATCACAAGAAGCTTTCAGGAGCCATTTCCAACGCATGGTATTAATTAGAGCTCAAAAGAGCAGGCGTATTAGCGCTGACTTTCGCAAAGGGCGAGGCAATTTGAGGTGCTGAACGCCCTCGGTAACGTGCCGTGTAGGGCACAGGGAGCTGGCGGGGTTCTGAGGGTCCCAGCCCAAGCACAGGGCGGCTCTCACGACCCGCGGGGACGTGGTTGGGGCGCAGGCTCCCAGCTGCGGCCTCATGGAAGCCATGGGATTGCTCCTGGGAGAATAAGAGAGCCCCTAAATAAAGCGTTCAGCCAGGCAGCGCAGGTGGGCAATGAACGTGTTTCTTTTCCTTTCTGAAAATAATAATTATCGTTATAATTATATTTGTGCAACTGCACGCACTTCAGGTATTAATCACTTTTGATTTTGCAAATACCATTATCATATACCAGCAAGTAAAGACATTCCCTTTACTTGGAACGACTTACTCAAGGATTTAAAAGCTGATTAATCAGCATATTAAAGGGCACTAATCCTTCTAGAATGTCCCTTGGTAATTACTTTTTCAGACCATCGCTGACAGCTTCAAGTCTGTTTATTCCTCTGAGCTCCTCAGCACACCAAAAAGCTTTTAGTATGGCGAAATGTTCGCACCTTTTCGAGTCAGCTTAAAGAGGTAATAAAGATGTGTTTTAACTAAACAAATGAGAGACCTGTTGTGAAGTCTCAAGATGTTTATTGCCTAAAAAAAAGTCTTTTAACACTGCTCTTTAGATGTTACTTCAATTCTAAATTAATTTAGGATAACTATAAAATATTGAAAGGAAATAGAATGAGGAAATTAGACCCAGAATAATTTTGAAGTCAATAGGATGATTATCACTGTTAGGAATTTTAAAAATTGTGAACTTGTAAGAAACTTTTTTCTCCTTAAGGAATAGACTAAAACGGAATAAAACCAAATGCATTTATGCACTGAAGGGAGGCATGATAAAACCAATTGCACTTGAGGACTGCAAGGCTTGACCCTAATTAGGTTTAAAGGGAACCTTAAGTAAGAGTTATTGAGGGAAAAGATTGTTCTTATGAAAAACAATCCTATCTCTCATTGTGCTGGTGGGAAATTGCCAAGGAATGTATTGATCAAGCGTTTTACTTTGCACCATTCTAACACTAAAGGGGGAGGACCTTGTTTAGGGCAACAGGGTTTTGCATTTAAATAATAAGAAAAGAGCACACAGGCTTTTGTTAATAAAGTCTATTATTTAAAAAACCCCACCAACTCAAATGCAATGATGGGTACCTGTAAGGAACTGGTAGTGTTTCAATTCAAGCTAGTTTATTTCTTTGTGATCAAATATCCTATTGATCTGACAGATGATGGTGCCTGGAAAACAGATCATAAACCCCTGAGTCTGGAGGATGAATTGTGAACAGGCAGATGCCCATTTGCTTCTTGCAGGTCTTGTGAATGCTCAGACTTTTGAAAGGTTGGAACTCATGGCAGGACTAAGACCCATGTGCTTTAGAACCAATGATTTCATAGGAAACTTGTCAAAGCTGAACAAAATAGATGTAATTCCTCCATCAAATGTATTTTAAGCCTTCTTAATGAAATAAGCAAGAAAAGTAACTTCCTTTCCTGCTTCTGAGTTGAAATTCAGTAACTGAAGTACTAGGACATATTTTTTTCAGACTGAATGAGACCCATTCCCCATTGCCTGCAGAATAAATGTGGTAATTTTCAAGCCAAGGCAAGGTACAGGTATAAAACAGCTTAAAAAAGGACTTAATAATGAATGCAGGGTAGTCTATTGCCTCTCCAAAATAAATGCATAATAAAATAATAAGTAATAAATATGTAGTAATTACCTCATACCTATGTAAAATGAATCAGGTATTTCCATGCAGTGACTGATGGCGCTGCCTGGGAATCACATAGTCTGTGAAGGTGTGAGTTCATTTCTGGAATAATTTTGTTAGATTTCAATAACAACAGAAGGTTGTGCTTTGTTTGCGTTTAGACATAGGTAGGTATTTTGTGATTCTTTGATTCAGAGGACTGAGGAAAGCTAGGGTCCTGTTTAGAGCCTGTTCTTCACTGTGCCCAGTGTATTCCCTGCAGCGTGGCCACACAAGCAGGCTGCTACATACTAAGACCCCTGGCAGTTCTGGGTTGCAACCAGGTACTGTGGATGTGAAGTTATCTGTGCCTCAGGCCTTGAAGCAGGCATTAACTCTTCCTTGGATTTCCAAGTGGAAATATGTGGGGTCAGCACGGGAAGCTCCTGCGGCTACCATAGGGGCTCCCTGTCCTTCTGCTTTCCATCTCTAAAACTTTGTGTTATCCAAAGGCAGGAGCTTCCACAGAGTGCAGAGACATAAGGTCATAGAGATACTATAGATATCCATAGATATCTTACCTCCAATAGGTAAGAGACAATAGGTCTCTGTTGTCTCCCTTACATAAGCAGAAAAGACTATCTTAGCGTCAGGCAAAATGGATGTTACAAGTTTAACAAAATTTTGCATACAGAAAAGTAAAATCTGTATTTGCAAAATAATTTTGAAAGGGAACTACTGATGTCCTCTTCCTCCCTCCCTCCCTTGCTCTCCCAAAAATCTAAAAAGAAATATAAAGCACCTATTTAAGAGTGATTTATAGTATGAAGTCACTCTCGGAAAAAAACCAAAGAGTTTATCTCTGCTTTAATATAAGCAAGGACACTGTTCGACATATATTGTCTAGATTATGGACCTGGTCATTTCAGTTTCCATTCAGTCACTTAAGAATCGCCTCAGTATAGAGTTCTAGTATATAAGTCAAAACTCAGTTTCCAACTCTGCCATTGACTTCAAATACACCTTTGAATAAGTGACTTAGGCCCACAGAAGCAGTCAGGTACCATAAATTAAAATGACATTCCTAATCCTAAAACTACTGTTATCAAAATCCTGCCTAGGTTTTGATTGCTGGAGTTCCCCAGTGCACACTGCCAGAGCAGTATGCTAAGAACAGTTCCTTATTTTGTAAGTAAGTAGTTAATTTACCAAGCAAGGATTCAGAGATTCTTAAAGAATATAGTTACTTGTAGACAAACATCTGCAGCCAACATCTGAAAAACTTCTGATGGCTTTCTTAACCATTTCCCTCTATCTGTCAGCACTCTTTTCATTGATTTCCTCACTTGGTTGTGTAAATCTGCTTCAATGTAATGTAAATCCTAATACATATATAAATAATTTACTCTGTTTTAATAAAGGATGATCTCACACTCTTTGTTTTCTCTTTCAGATGAAGAAGGAAAAGTGTCAGCTGCCTCCAACATGACCATCACAACTGTCTGGAGAACTTCATAGACAGACCCAGAGAAAATCCTCTCATAACACTAACGTGGAGTGTGAGGTCTGAATGGGTGATGTTTCCAAGATGCTGTTTTTGGAGAATGCACATCTTAATACCTATCCTTTTTCAGAGGAAATATAAAAATCTGCATTGCGTGCTTATCCTCACTGAGTTAGTACGCGCTCAGCATATACTTATTGAACAGTTTTGCCTGAAGGGAATCTCTCTCCACAGTTTAAGAAGCAGCTAATGAACAGTTCCGGGCCTTATCCCTCCCTTTGAGTTGTACATAAAAGTTCCTTTAGTAACTACTGTGTGTTCTCTGTGAAAGCCTTTCTTGACTTGCTGGGGCCAGACATTATGTATGGCAGTATGCAGGTTTTCTGGGAAGCCATCCTTTCCCTTCATGCGATCGTGGTTTTACTAGTCTTTTCGATGTGCTTGTTTGGATTCTATTTAATGTAGCCTCCAGATTGCTTCTGATGTTTGCTATTATCTGATGTTGTTTCCAAGTCTTGCAGAAAAATCGGGAGTGTTGAGTGTCACTGATCACTGAGATTCCTGTTAAGTTCGGATCCTGGCCTTGGCCTAACTACGTATGAGAAGACTGATCACTGGTAGCTCTTCATTGCTTGCCTTGCCTACTGCACAGCAATCTGCGACACTTCTCCCATTTTTCCACTGGGAAAAAAGCTTTTGCATTTTCCCAGTCCTTGAGGGCTGTACCCAGATCTGCTGACCTCAGTACCTTGGCCTTGGATCTTTGGAACATTATCACCCCCTATCATTTACTGCTTTTTTTTGTTCTGTCATTCATTCTTCTTCTAGAGTGTGAAATAAAAACATTGTTCTTTGATGCATCCTTTTCTGAGGTCCCTCTTTGTATGGTTGATAACTACTGTGACACTCTAGGATGTCTTGCAACTCTGTCTTCATTTGCTTTCAAAGCACCTATTAGATGATAATTTGTGCTTAAGTTCCCAATTGACACTGACTGATTTGTGTTCTACCGCGGGGCATGGAGGCCTGTTGTCTCAACAAGTCAGGTTTGCTACACATCTTTCAAAGATCAAAAAGAGAGTCTCTGCCAGGATTTGTGTGTAAGCTGAGAATCAGTGCACACAAGTAGAAATGATGATAGGGAAGTGCAAAGAAGCAATAAGAAACTCTTGGTCAGCATGGTGTTAGTGGTCTCAACAAAATCAGAGCAACCAGTTGACAGGCTTTATAAGCATCACAGACATTTTTGCCTGTGACCTTAGTTTTGCCCTCCATTCAGCCCCCTTCCTAGAAAACAAAGTACTAATCTCTTGCTATCTTGTAGTTTCTGTAACTTTTAATAATGAAAAGATCTATTACAGATCTCCTGGTTCTGTTGGTTGCTGGACTATGAATATTTTTTCATAGATCTATGTATGCTACTGATTTAGTATTTCTGCTTGTGAAGTAGCTGTTCCCCCAGCTCATCTCAGCCACAGCTCTTTCTCCACATGTGATGAATGCATTGGTGTCAGTTTCCAAATCCTCAGGAACTACTGCTTTATCCCTGCCTTTTTAAACAAAACTCTATCTTGTAGCTTTGTCTGTAATAGGGACTGAGTTCCTGAGGCGTTTGCTCCTTGAGACATGGCTCGCTCTGGAGTACGGACTTTTCTACTGTCTGCCATTCTCAACACTCACAAAAAAGAAACAAAGGTATTGCATTTTGAATATATTTTCTGTTTTGTAGAGCTAGAAGGATACTTGTCTCCAGAAGGCATACTTTGATGTGTATCTCTGTCATTAGTAATGCTGTGAGGGAGTTGTTCCTTACCCTTGCAGCATAACGCCAGTGTTTCAGTAGTGTGAATTGTTTTTAGTCTTGCAGCATGCAGTGTTTTCTTTGTGATGGTTACTGGTGATGAGACCATGCATCCCACTAACTCATCTGTTTCCAGAGAGTATGGCCTCGGGTTTTCATGCTGTGCTAATGCTGCTCCGGGCTGTGCAGTTCTAGCTGCCCTGTAGGGGTTGTGCAGGTCAGGACTAACAGTTTGCTTATGTTCTGTTCTTGCATTCTGTCTGCTTTTACACTGCATAATTAATTGCCTGAAGGATATATTGATTTCTCATAGGTAATTTCAGTATCTGAAAAGATACAACACCACAGTCTGTTTTCATTTTTTCTTCTGGGCACTGCACTCATGGCTTTCCATGTCTCACTGTCTGACTGGAATCTGAACATAATTTTCCCCCAGTTTGCTTTCAGCCTGATGTCTCTACCTTATCACCTGCGTAGACATCTGCTGAAGCTTGATGCCACGATCATGGGCTGCATCTTTCCAGACCTCTCTTGTCCAGTAATGAGAATGTTCCCAGCTGCTGTCTCAATTTATGGGAGTCCCCTTGATGCCTGCTTCAGTTTATAGTGAACACCTTCCGGGGTTGGGATGATGCCCATTGGCATCCATACCAAGTGCTACCTGCCAAAAAGTGTGGGAAAGGTTGTCAGGTGGTGGGGTGGCTCATCTGGCCTGACAAACAAGAGCCCATTCTTGATGAGAGCTGGTTGGGAATTTTCCAGTGAAAGTTGCTTTATTGGAAAATATAGAAACTGGTATGTATCGACCAGGTGGCATGTCTGGTCAAAACCGAAGGCCGAGAGACCTACCACAGAATGGTCTGGCCAGTAATGCAGCGATGTAGAAGAATATCATTCATACCCATGCTTTGCACAACTAGTTCTTTGCGCAACCCCGTGGATGTCTTAACCACAGGATCACCAAGCACTCAGTCACACCTCTCAGCCCCTCATGGTACACTGCTCAAGTTTCTGTAAGCAGTTCAGGAATTAAACCCAGGGCTCTTATACCGTAGTTACCTCCTGCAGCTACTTGGCTGCTCTGCTGTCTTCTTTATGCTTGTTTTGATCAAAGACTCCATGCTGAAAATCTCCCCTTTAAGAGCATTTTGATAAAACTTCATTTTTGTCTCTCAAGAAAGATCAGAAACTGTATGATATTTTCTGGAAAATAATGTAAATATCTAAAGATCTAAAAGTCACAGCTGAAATATATCAGTGCCCTTATCATTGGATGCACTGCTGCTTTCTAAACTCTTATTATGGCATTAAGATATAATTTTAGTATAGATTTTTTTTTGTCTTTGTTTTGCTTTCCACAATATGGAATTGTACCATCCTAGCCAAGACATTTGCAGTCAGACTGACTCTGTCTTGCATTCCTTTATCCTTGCTTCTTCACTAGGAATAACTTCAAACTGGAAACTGAGGAAGAAAAGTTTGCTCCTTGATTAAAACAGTTTATGTTATTTTCACAGATAGAGCAAGAAATTGTCTCATTCTATAACAGTAATATTGTTAATGCCATCACTTCCAGATTGATTCATAATACTCTATTCTTACATAAATGCTGTATTTATAAGAAATTCTTTCTCTGTCATCTTCTAGCATATGAACTGCTGCTGAAGAAGCTCAAGAAAACCAAACACAGTGAAATTTTTGAATCATTGTGTAAAATATTTTCTAATTCCAGAGGAAAGTGGCGGAAGTGCCTTTACTGTGGTATATGAAACTGTAACATACAGCAGCAACGATTCCATTTTCCACACAGGATACGCTTCCAGGATTTTGCTCTCTTGAGGGGTAGCTGCAGTTCTCAGATGGAACTGGCAATTTAAGATTTTTTATATTTTTCTGGTTTTTTTGTTTCACTTAGTGTAAAATTACTTATTCCAGAAAAGAAAATGTTGTCTCTTTTTCTCTGTGGAAAACATAACACTTCACATTTTCTTTAAGTTTGGGAACACTGAGCTATTATTTGAACTTGTTTAATAAATGGGAATTTCTGATACTGGCAGAGAATAACTGTGGAAATATCTTTCTCTCTGCAGTAATCTTTAAGGATTTAAATTGCCCAAGATACTCAATACTTTTGAAGTACTGTTAGCATTTTTACTATTCAGATTTCTATGTGTGTGAATACGAGAAAATGAAGGAATGCCTTTTTCGGGTTTGTTCCTTTGCAGAATTTCAGTGCCTCCTTGCTTCAGCTCTGTTCTTTTAGCTCTGTTTGCCCATGTAACTTAAAACCAAAATGGAAGTGAATCATCTGAAAGAAAGGTATTTGCTTAACAGCTAGTGGCTCCAGCTAAAGAAATCTGCAGTGTCCCATTGCTCTCACACACAGGGTGAGGCAGCCCGGGTTTGACTGCAAAGCTTATAAAGCATCGGGTATTTCTTGTTTAAAGTAGTTACTTTTTTGGGTCTTCTGCTGTGATTTTGGTAATGTTTTAGTTGCTTTAGCCTTTGTTTTCCTAACGAAATGAAGTTCAGAGGACTGAGCAGTCCTGCATGTTTGTCTGTCAGATCATCCCCTATCATTTTTGAAGCTACTATCAGTTTTAACTGAGACAGGAGACCAGCAGCTAATATGCCACTAAGTTTCCAGAAAATAGACAGAGAAAGAGGAGAGGGACCATTCTGAATGGAATGAGGAAATGGGTTGAAGGAGCAGTTTACTTGTAGTGATATGAAAGAACTCATGTAGGGCAATGCTGTTAGACACTGTAGATAGCATCCTCATCATCTGAGGTGGAAAATGTGGCATTTGCCTTCCTCAGTTTACAATATGCTCATTGTGTCAGACTCTCACTACAATCAACAGGGAAAAATAAGCACTCATGGAGCTAGACTCCATCGATTTTGTTGACTATATCTCCACTAATCATAAGGAGTGCGCTTTCGCCCCCACTTCCCCTGCATTAGTTCACATTGCAGATGTATTCCAGGAATGGACTCAGGAGGCCCCAATTGTTTAATGGGCAGTCTGGTCCACAGGACCAGACTAGAAGTCCAAAATAAACCCCTCTGAAATAAATACAGCACCAGCTTGCATCTACTGGTGTGCACTACTTGCTCATGTAGTGTGAATGTATAAGACAGGTTTTACTTTAATAAATTATTGCAAAGGCATCCTTTTTGTGCTCTCTTTGCAGCTAGTTCATGTCAATTTATTAGCAAGGTGTAATAGTGCTCTGCTGTGTTTATTCTACCTAGCATCAGGCAAAACTCTCAGTGTTGGGGTATTTCCCTGTTTTCCCTTGCTCTGCTGCAATTGCTAGAGCAAGAGAGGGTATGTTAAAGCTGTTCAATTAAAAACACACATTCCTGTGTCTAAATGAATTAAATGGTAACAAATTTGAGGTCAATTTATTATAACTTTCCACTATTGCTACTGTAACAGAATAAAACCAAATTATTCTACTGTCAACAGTCTTTGGTTATGGTGTGGAAGAAACTTTTCCACCATAAAAAGTCTGAGATTTGTTATCATCTTCATTGAAAAAGAGACCTTGGCGGGTTTCGCAGAGCTGATTTTGACTGTTTAAAGTGTCTAGCTTGGGTGTGATTCAAAACTACACACTGAAAATAAAAGCCTAAATTTGTTACAGCTAATATATCTTAGAAGAGTTATTTAAATCACTTATATTAAACTCCGTTCTGATACAATGAACATGTGATGGGGAAGGACTGCCTGGCTCATACAGCCCATTCCCTTGTACACAGAAGAACATAGATTTATAGTCCCTGGTTTCCATAATTTTCATAGTGTTGAATGTTTAGGCCCTTGAGAAAATGGTGACCTGAACATTCTCTTCTTTCTATGAAAGAGATGCAGGTGAATGTTCTCTCTTTATGTATCCACAAGTCTTGTATGATCAAGGCATGGGTCACCAAAGCTTTTCTTGTTAGCTACCACCACTGGCAGCATGATGTCAGGTATATCACACGTAGCAGGGGCAGCTCTGCATGCTGTACCTGCATGTATGCTGACTTCAACATGTGCGGGTCATGGATCATGTCCATACTACAGCCTGATTTGTGCTGTGCAGTGGGAAACACCCTACACTCAGGTTATCTAGTGCAATTTGGAATGACTCCACACATTTCAAAAGAGGAAAAGAGTTGCCAATGCAATTTAGAGCAAAATCTGTGTTTTTTGCCCTTGGAGTAATTACAGAATGGGTTGTGTTTACAAACTGTTTTTTGGAAAAGTGTTGCGTTAAAGGTTAAGTTACATACAGTGTGAGTAATGTTCTGCATATACCAAATACCCCTGTGGGCTAGTTAAGGAAAACTAGTCAGCAATTCAAGCAACATGTTATTTTGACATAGAAGATCCACTGGTAGGAATGACAGAGAGGTAAATAGCTACCCAATTAATTTTTATCATTATAAGGCTTTTATGTTTCTCCTGATTAAAATGGGGAAGGTTTAATCACTGGCCTTGAAAAGTAATTAGAATGTAGAATGAAAAAGAATTTAGGGAGAAAATTATGAAAAGAAAGTATTGCTATTATCTGTTCTGAAATCTTCATATATTTCTCTATTATTTTCCAGTTTTCATTACTACTTTTTCCCTGGAGTAAGTTCACTTGGCTGTATATGTACCTCTGATGAGCTATATTGCTCTCATTGATACAATAGAAGGTCAGAAATATTGAAGACCAAATTAATTATTTAGACTGTTAGCTTCACTTGTCCATTTATGTGGCAGTCTCACCACAGGCACATTGTATGGTTACAAGTAAACAAACAAGCTCCTCTCTAGGTCAAAGCATGTGTTCAGTTAAGGTTGCATTTAAAAATAAATGATGTGTTAATCTTTTGTAGCTTTTGATTTAATGTGGTTTTAGTCAATTAATAGCTTCAACAGTAAAAAGGATATAAATATATGTGTCAAAACTGGTTAATGAGAAGCCATGAATACGTTTAGAAACTGGCTTTGGAAACATGGAGTACCTTGAAATTGTGTTGCTCATGTCATTTTCTCTGAAAATGAAAGCTTAAAAATCCCAAAACATAGTAGTTCCTCCTGCCTGAATAAAAAAGACTTAATCTTCATCTCTGAACATCCTCCGTTTGGTACAACCCTAAGAAAATGGTCTGTCAAACTGTTCCTGTATTCTCCATCTCAGGAGGTGGTACAACCGTGACGAGATCCAGCTCTGTCACTGAAATTGTTTCTGGACTCTCTGCATTGTACACTGGAAGAAAAGACTTAAAACATCCAAAAAAGTGTTGAAAAGGTAACATAAAATAATTCTTCCCATATTCTGTATTGTCTTTCAATCTTAATTTCTAGTTTGTAATATACCATATTTCTCCTGCTCTTGTCCCTCCTAAAATCCATCTCCCCCTGTCAGCATGGCCCTGTCTCCCTGCATGTCATTACCATGCTTCTTTACTTATTTTCTATCGAGAAAATAACATTGTGGTTAGCTTCTGAAGGGTAGAACCTCTTAAGACATCCTCTGTATGCATTTCAGTCTGGATGCTGCTTGTGGGCTCCTTTGCATTCTTTTAGGTTTCAGCTACTGCACTGTTTTCTTTCAGCATATTGAAAGATAATGTCTGATTCCAGCCCTCTTCACTCAGGGGAAAATTTTAAGAAGTGGAGTTTCCTAGTTACTCTAGATCCAATGTCAGAGAAGCACTTAAGTCACAAACTCTTCAAGACCCAAATATCCAATTTGCAGGCAGTTAATGGAATGCCAAGTGAGGGTAAAACAGGCTACATTTATCCTTTTGATTAGTGTGCACTGACATGAGAAAGATCATTCACTTTATCAGATGGATTATCACAACATCTAGCACTTCTCATTTCAATGTGTACAGAAGTACCTGGATTTTTAAAGATTTCCCACATGTCAAAGATCTTACTGACAATAATGAGAGCAGGTAGGCACTGACCTATCTTGATAACTTTTTCTTTTCCTTTCAAAGCTTTAAGATTTTGCAAATCTAAATTCAGATCTTCCAGTAAAGCATATTTGTCCATATGGCTATCGGCTTCTCTCCTTGTAAAGTGGCAAAAATATTTAAAATATTATTTGCAGTATTTTGAAGGGAAATAGAACGTGTAAAGCAGCGTTTCAATGCTCAGTGTTTTAGGTGTTTGGAATTATTTCCAGGACCAAAACCGCTTACTTAGAGGTGCAATCCCAGGTTCATATCAGAGTCTAGACTCCACGTCAAATATTCTGAGTACTTGGAGAATATTGAAAAGACTTTCTTGTTCTTTGTAGTAACATACATTTACATTTCTTTCCCAAGCAATGCAACAATGATATTTTAAAGGAAAAACAACCCGAGATTCACTAATATTAAAAATGAACATGAAATATGAACTGGCAAAGTCTGTTAAACAGATGATAGAGCAACCATAAATTTTACTTAAAATACTAGACTCCTGTGTTTAATTCATGGAAACATTAATTACAGTGGCAAACTGCTCCTGACAGGCAACGTATAACAAGTCTTCAAATAATAAAACACACCTAATTTCATCTCAACCCCTCTTCTATAAACAAATGCATGAGTGTGTCTCCAGAAGTACACGGTCTCATCTACATGGAAACCTAAATATTTAAAATTAGAATCTGTATTGAGAGGGAGGGTTACTATGGAGGGACTTGATCTACAGCTGCTGTTTAATACCAGCCAACTTAAATCTTGTGCCAAAAATGTCTAGTGTTTGTTTTCTTTTGTGAAGAAGCAGATGATTGTCCAGATGATATCCAGATGATTAAAAGGAAGCTGAATCTGTATCCTATCAAAGCCCCTCTGAAGCTTATCCATAATTTCTCCTTTCTCTCCACTTCTTTCATGTGCAAAAAGTTGCAAAAGTTTCAGACAAACCAGAGTCTAGCCATTAAACAAAAAAGAATACAGTAGTGTACCAAAACTAAATCTCTACAGTATGTTGCTAGGTGATCACTAGCCAATACAGTAAATATCTTCCTTGCAATGACAATCATCCTGTGTTTTGTCCTACTTCATAAATGACCCCAGAAACAGTGGTTGATATAAATATCTTTATGGTCTAGGCCAATATTTGTAATACTTCACCATTAACTATATAATAGTGCATTTGTAGTAAATTTGTTTGCCAGAGAAATCTTTTTTATGAGGCCTGTTTTCAAAGACCAAAACCTACAAGTCTTGTTATGCCAAAGACAAGAGATTTCTGCAGTAGAGAACAGATTTTTTAAAAATTGCTTTAAAGTTATTTTTAGGGACCATGACACTAATTTAGTACTTTAGAATACCCCATGCATACCTTCTGTGCAGAGTAAGCACGTCAGTTGTATTTTTATTCTATAAGTTTTAACAAATTGCACTTTAAAGTTCTGTGTAACTTGAAGGAGACACTAATTTTGTCCAAGTTTAGTCTTCTTCAGTGTAACTACCCTGTGCTGCCTTTATCGAAATAGGCAATTTTAGATCATGGTTCATCTCACCTTCTATAGGCACCATTGATTATACAGACAAGATTCAAATTATTATGAAGGGAGCTTAAGTTTATAGATGTCCCATAAACTCCTCAGTGTGAGCAAATGATAGGTTTTAATGCACACTGCATCCTGTATTCTATCACCTAAATTCACAAAAGGAATAGAAAAAAATTCCTCACAAAATTTTATGGGCTTCTCTCACATGCGTAAAGGCTGAGAGAGCTGGGACTGTTCAGCCTGGAG
Organism: Phalacrocorax carbo; assembly: GCF_963921805.1. Classification (NCBI taxonomy): domain Eukaryota; kingdom Metazoa; phylum Chordata; class Aves; order Suliformes; family Phalacrocoracidae; genus Phalacrocorax; species Phalacrocorax carbo. Next base: position 35,610,754 of record NC_087513.1, read on the forward strand.
AAGAGAAGGATTAGGGGGGTCTCATCAATATCTGAAGGGAGGGTACGAAGAAGAGGGGTTCTTTTCAGTGGTGCCCAGTGACAGGACAAGAGACAATTGGGCACAAATCAAAACCAGGAGATTTTCTCTGAGCATCAGGAAATACTTTTTTACTGTGAGAATGACAGAGCACTGACAGAGGTTGCCCGGCAAGGTTGTGGGGTCTCCATCCTTGGAGACATGGTCCTGTACAACTGGCTCTAGGTGGCCCTGCTTCACCTGGAGGGTTGGACCAGGTGAGTTTCAGAGGTCCCTTCCAACCTCAACCATTCTGCGGTACTACATCTGGATTCTGTTAATCATATTTAAATAAAGATGTTGCTAATTACAGGCTATTTAAATAATATGTAGGATTTTTGAGGGTGCAGTTTTGCTTTATAGAAAATCCTGTTATCCCTGAACGTATGTTGCTTCTGCTTCTCTTGCATAATCACTGGTGTTTTGGCTGATTTGAGTGAGATGTTTGTCACTTAAATGAACCGGTTCAGCTTTCTGGGTCAGGATTATGTTAAACCTGTGGAAAAAAAGAATCATTTTCTTCTTGTTTAGCTTCTTGAACTGGCTCATGTGCATCACTTAAATGTCAGCACTGTAAGGGAATTCACAGCCAATGGCAGAAAGTGGTTCCTTTCCTTTTGCTATTGACAATAATGTCAAACTTCATCCTAAGAAAAGGAACAGCTTAAGGAGCAACTGTATAATTTTTCAGTGCATCCGGCTAGATTCTGTGTGGTCAACAGTGCTGATGGCAGCGTATGCATCTAGCAAATGGGTGTCACCATTTTACTGTACCCACTGGTAAAAGACCATGAGGTATTTGTGATCAGTACTGTCTTGTCTTAATGTCTCAATCCAGACCCATGTACTCCAAATCTCAGCCCAGGTTTGCTGGAATCTTCTTAGAAACCTCATTTAGGTAACTTCATTCATTACCTTCTCTAAAAATAATGCGTCTGGCTTTGCATGTTTTCAGCATGAGATCAAGTGAAACTCAACGGTTGTGACTTCGTTTTGCTTAGGACTCCTGGGTGCGTATGGGTCTGCAAGCGGGAGCTGGGGCTGGCGGCACAGGGAGCTGCACAGAGCGGAACGGGACTGAACGGAACAGGCAAATGAACCAAATAGGCAGCTCCAGTCTTGCAAAGGGAAACTGCAACTTCACAGGCAATTTAGCTAGTACAATTTATTCTAATTTATTACAGTAAACTACATATTAGCAAACATTAACAAATCAGGGGCAGATTTATGACAGGGAAAGCTACTGTGCTAATGAGTGGCCCCCTCATTAGCATTGCCTGGAGCAGCATATGCTCTCTCTCAGCCTTTCCTTCCCACCTTTTCCCATTACCATCACAGCAGAAACAAGCCTTTCATATCCTGTAATCTGACTGGGAAGAGCCTTCTTTGGAAGGTAAGGAAGGGAACCGGCAGATGGCTTTTTATATGAACTGCAACACTTTTTTTTTTTTTTATTTTTTTTATTTGGTAATTTAGTTGAAGAAGCACAGGAGTTACTGGGTACTGGGCACGTCTCAAAATTTGGGTCCCAGTTGTTGTTACTGTTTCAGTTGATATAGCTTTTATGCTGCTAACTGACCACGACTATCAACTTTTCTACTGTTTTATTCCTCCATATACAAAATACAATTCCTAACACTTACCTATCACAGCAAAAATTTTTATTTTTTAAGATATTTCCATTATAATGGGTTTTTTTCGTTAGTATGTATCAAGGATTTGCATTTTCAGCATTATTGTATCTGGCTTAAAGTGGGAGGAAGGGTCTGTAGTTTTCGCTGATAACTGTAAAGCATTTGAGGTCTTGGACTGGCAGGTGCTATCAAAGCGTAAAATATGATCAGCATACCTTTAGATCAATGAAAGACCCAGAATATCACAATTCAGAGAGCAAACAAACCTAATTGTTTACTCTCCTCTCTGCTGCAGTCTGTAAGTGCAGACTTAAAATTAATATAGTATACTTTGGCCACCCAGCTGAAAACCACAAAAATCCATATAAAACACCTTCCAAATTCCTCAACCCCAGATTGTACTAGTTTAAGAAAACTCTTTCTTTGATATCGTTTCTCCCTTTAAATGCTTGGTCTTTTATTAAGTATGTAGCAATTTGGAAAGATTGGAGTAATTTTTCTTTCACAGATTCATAATCCAGCTGTTGATAAAACTGCTCCTAAATGTCTCTGATGGTAGGCTCTGCATTTCCCCCACCCTCTTCCCCGGAACAACTCTAAAGAAAACTTTCCATAGTTTTCCAGTATCAGCAAGCTGTCTAAAGACAATGCTCTGACTTTTTTGTAACCTCTGAGAACATGATTAAGTCCTGGTTTATAACAATCATTTAATTGATTGTTGGTCGTTTCGTCAGGCAGTCTGGATTTCACTGTACAGACATGTGCAAGGTTCCTAATTTTTTTTTTTCTGTTCAAGACAATTTACATTTGCAATGTAACACTTCATTGAAGACAGGGAAAAGGAGAGCAATGCAAACGCCCAGATTTTCCAAACTGCTCTGGCTGCTTTGAATCACCCCATAAAACTTCCAGATCCCTCTTCCTTGGGGAAAAGTGCAGGTGGTGGTGGGTTGCAGGAGTTGCTCTTGAGCTAAGCTTCCCCCGGCCACCAGCAGAGAGGGTGCAGAGGGGCGGGAGGAGGTGTTGCTGGGGGTGTGGGTGTCTGGCTGCTGCCCGCCTGCCATTACCCCATGTGGGTCTTGGCAGCTGGTGAGAGACAGGGCTGCTCAGAGTGGCGCTTGGGGAAAACAGCCAGGGCCTGCCAGAGTGGAGACCTTCAGTTTTCCTTGAACTACTCTGTAACATTTTCAGAACTGAGGAATTTCTGAGAATAACAGAAAGAGAAGGGGGAAGAAAAAAAAAGGACTAGAAATGGAGTGAAACCCCTGAGCATCATTAATTCACTGGTGAAGGGGAGGGGGAAGGGAAAACACAGGAATATAAAGTTTTTAAAGTTTGACATTTTGAAATGTCCAGTTCGGAAAACCTTGAATTATCTGAAAAGTTGTTGATATTTGTTTGCAATTTTCTTGTAAAATAATAACTAGATACTTAATTACTATTCCTTGTATGCTCCACTAATCCTCTCAGGACGGATAAAGCTTTGGTGAGGGTAATTTTTTCCCCCCCATACATAAATTAATATATTTTAAGACCAGAAGGGACTGTTCATCTGACCTCATGCATAACAAAGGCAACTGATTTGCTGTATATTAATTCCTGATTCAAGTCAGATAGCTCTGATTCAGCTGCAGCATACCACAGAGAAATCTTCCAACTTCAAACCGTTACCCCTTGTTTATACATCAGGGAGCTCCATTATCCTTTTCAGTGTCACTATCACTTTGGGAAGTCTAATCCACCAGGGACTCAGAGATACAGTAGAAGTCCCCTCCTCCTGGTTCTCCTCCCCCAGTCTTGGGAGAACGGTCTTTAGTCTGTGATTAAGTACATGACTTTACTTTTGATCATGACAAATGTCATATCATTGCCTAAGCAACCAAAATAAAACGATGTCAGTAAACCATCCATTGCATAATTTTTTTCACCACTCCTCTCACATTTGTGCCAAAAGCAAGCTACGGTCATATTTATTGTTTGTTGTTTTTTTTCTTTTGTTTTGGTTTTTTTTTTTCTTTTTTTCTCCTTTAATTCAATGACTAAAATGTAAATTAAAATTAAGGTCAAAGATTATCCCTGTGGGACTTTACTCAACATTTACCCCATGGTTATAGTTGCATTTCAAGACCTGCTGGTTTCTAATTCATTTACTATGTGCCCTGTTGACTTTACAGCATTCTAGTTTATTTTTCGTAATATTGTGTAGTGTCCTGCCAAAAGATATATTTACATTGTTACCTTTATCAAATCTATAATTTCGCTTGCTATTAAATAATTAATTGCCATTGCAGACAAAGTGCCTCTTGGCATTTTTTCTGTATAGAGTAGGAAAGCAGTGGTGACAGCCAGGAGCTGTGACAAGGGAGAAACCCAGGAAGGATACAAAGCAGAGGATCCGACTGAGGACAGTATGGGCAATGAAGGGCTTTAAAAGGAACTCTTTAAACAGAGGGCCAAGGTAACAGCCTGGCCCCCTGGGAAGCGCAAGAGTGTGGAGGCAGCAACTCCACCTGACAGGCAGGGATGAACATCTGCAGACATTAGTATCTGCGAGTAATTCCTATGAATCAAAAAGAGATGTCTCTGTGAGTCCTCACTTTTCTCTCCTGTGTTCTGTCTGGCCTACTCTAATGACTCTATAATAAATGTACTACAGCAGAACCGTAAAGATTTCTTCAGTTTCACATTTTCTGTAAGTTATCACATCTACCATGTGATGGGATTATATAGTTGCTTATTTTTTACATGGACAGAATATTCAAGTCGTACACTCAGTTTGTGTTCTTGGAACAGCAGATGTATCAGTTTCTCCAGTAATGCATTCCTCTTCCAGCCTAGAAAAGCATAAGAAATCAAGAATGTCATTTATGTTGTATCACAATCAACACGCCCTGATTTCATGAATGATTGATAATAGTCTCAATAAGACAGCCTGATGCTTTTTGGAAAATTACATTTTGCAAAATCCCTACTAACAGTAACTAAACAAAGATCATCCACACAAATACTTTTATTAAGTAGTAACTCTGATATAAATCTTCTGTATTTAACCACTAACCTCAAATGAATACAGCACACTGGAAAAAATCTAACTATTTTCTTTGAGTGAGTTACTTTTACTGGCTTCACTAATGCCTTTCAATATATATTCTCTGCTCAGTTTACCCACAAGAACTTTTGGCAGATTTATTTTTTTCTGTGAATATAGGAATGATCATAAGCCACAGCAGCAAGGAACTGAAGTTTGTGTCCCTTTGATTTGCTCCGTCTAGAAGGGAACAGATCCAGTAGCAGACCAGCCTAAGGCACTTTCCAAGTTGTGCACATTAGAAACTACACCAGAGCACTGGAGTAATGCACTAGCTTCCCTAATCATAGGAAAGGTCCTAGGATGTGTTTTTGTAGAGAGAGAGAGAAAGAAAAAGATGAAGGAGATGAGCTGCTATCCTACCACTGTGAGAAGCCTGCTGAGAAAATAAGGGATTTTCTGAACAAATAGACCAAAACTCCAAAGCATTTACAAAAAAACCCCTCAGCTACATAGAATAAGGAAAAGCACATTCATTCTACCAGTGCACAGTCAATATTATAAGCTTTAAGACTATGCAAATGTGTTGGTTTTTTTTTCACTCAATATATGCCCTATTTTTTAAGGGAGGAAGAGGGTGTTGTTCTTCCAAGTTGGAATTAGTGAAATAGTATGTCTCTCCACACATACACACACATGTGAAAGTCAAATCATGCAGGTATTTCACACAGTGCTCTCCAAGTCTTAACTCCTGGGAGCAAAGGCCTGGGCTCCTATTCTGAGAAGATCCTCAGAGTCAGCATGTGGTTGGTGCCATGCCAGACATGCTGTGTCAGGCAGTCATGGTATCCACGCATGGCAAGACAGACTCTTTGGACCTTCTCTGCCTATAGGTAGTGACTATGAGTGTGTGCACCAGATGTATATTAAGTGCAATCTCGTTGAGTGTACATATCCATAAAGATGTCTCTAGCATCCCTAAGCTCCAGTAGGTTTTATAATTAATTTCTGTTTTGCTTACACTCTGTTGTATTTCCTTTCCATTCCCTTGCTGGGCAAATAAGATTTTCTTTTCATGATTACAGAGTCTCTGCTTTACCGGGCGACCCAGCAGTACAAATAGGATACAGATTAGGTATGGGCAAATGATCACATCTATGATGAATTACCCAGAGCGTACAACAAACAAATCATGTTGACTTTCTGCTTCTGTGCTGGCTTTCTGGCAGCTGCAGGTGCTGCAAGGTGCTACCTGATCTGGCACAAAGTTAGAGTGGGGTGACAGACAATACCTGATTCTGCATAAAGCTGACAGCACAAAAAGAACCCTGGGATTTTTTTTTTTAAAAACAAATTTGCAGTGAATTGAGCTCAGGCTATATTAGGGGATTTTTTTTTACTCTGTCGCCAAGATATTTTTAGAACAAGGTACTAAAATCCCTAATCTGGATTTACTGTATCATCAAACAACAGCCTGAGTTTAATGGGAAGAGAGGTTGTTGAGACAATGTATTCCAAGTCAATAGTGTAAAGTCATTTGGAAAGCATGATTCTCATATCAGTTTTTCTGTTGTGCTTAGTGGCTCTCGAGAGTCAACTGGAAAAGCAGAAAATTGATGGTTGTGGCTTCCTGATTCAAAAAGCAGCCTACTATTTATTCAGCATGATTTAAGGCTACCTGCTTTTAAAATATGTTGTTCACAAACAATGTCCAAGCGTGACTTTATACCTAGAAATCACTGAATCACTGTGCCACATCCTGCTGCCTTGAACTGCCTTCTGTGTTGGAGGACATTACATCAAAAAAGCACTGCCAATTCATGTCATCTGGCTTTATCTTGTCCCTCCCTATCTCTCACAAAGTGAAATCTGGCAAACTTCATCATGTTAATTGCCATGAATTATATTATCTCTGTCTTGATTCTTTAAAATACTAGTGTTTCAAACACTATTTTTGATATCCACTAGAAGAGGACAGAGCTCAGTTGATGAAAGCAGGTAGTTATAAATGAGGCACCACAACACTTGACTGTTCTGAGTCCAAAGTTTAGAGTGAAATCCAAAAGTCTCAGTTAATTTCTTGTCCTTCCTGTACAGGCCTGGGGAAACAGATACTTCACATGGAACCCCAAATCCTGTAGACTGTGCAGAGACCTGTGCAGGGTCACTGGAGAAGTCAGGTATATATATTAAGCTGACATACTCTGAGGTGCTTGATGCATGTCTGCCAAAAAGTGCTTCTGCCTATTTGAGATCTGCCATTTGCTCCCTTTCCCCTGCAGTGGAAAACTGAAACCATTCCCTTAAGGAATGGAGCAGGGTTCACTCTTTTCTTCTGAAAGTTATTGACTGGACAAGGCCCTTCTTACATAATAGCCTGGGGATTATAGTGGTTGCAAAGGAAGCACTTAACTAATTTTGCTTCTCAGCCTGAAAGAATTACATGCATATCTGCTACCTCCCAGGGAAATGTGAGCTCCTTTAGCCACACACTAGCAGAGGATGATGAGGGGAGCAGCAACAAGGCACACAAAGTGCTCACCGACCCTTCTGTTGGAGCTGGACCATGCAATTTCACAAGTCAGTGAGCCACGCAAACCTGGCTTTAGAGTCCAGTGGTTAGTCACTCATACGGAAAAGAGGCATCCTGCGTTTTGACTCTTCTATTTTATACTAAATAACAAGATTTGGACTGTCTGTATGAGGATTTGTGCATCCACCCCTGCCTCCCCACTTCCCAGCCACAGTCCTGATGGCTGAGATGTTCACAGGTCGGTGCCAGCACCAATGCTACAGCTTCATTTCCACTGCAGGTATGTGCTTGTTGCATGGAGTCCTGTATCCAAGCAGGAGCCATGACTCTGCAGCTAAACTTATGCTGCAGACCTTCAAGGACTCTCAAAGATACCCAGCCACAAAACAGTTTCATCTAGAGTAGCATAGTCCTACTTTCTCCCTCTCCTATGATCAAGGATGCTCGTCTTGTGAATGTCCCCCCTCAAGTACATTAGTCACCCGACTTCTCTAGAGGATGCTGCTGCAGCAGGTTCTGGGATCCAGAGCTTTGTATTTACACACCCTGTTCTTCCCTGATATTTCTTTAAGTGCGTAAGTTCTTTATGTGCTTGGATACAGGTCTGGAAAACACTCTCTGTGAAATGCAATGGTAATAATGAGTATGTTCATATTTATATTAAGTATAAAATATAAATATAAAAGCAAGTAAAAGGATTCCCTCTAATTTTTTTGCCATTTACATAGCATAGACGATGCCTGTGACACAGTAAAAAAACTCAAGGTTATCCCTGTCTGAAGAGATATCTAAAGTGGTCAAGTGTAATACAGACCTTACATTAGTGGGAGGAGATGGCTTCAGTCAGACATAATAGGCAAAACAAAAGAAATGGGATTCTGATGACATTGGTGTTTCAGGATTAATTTAATTTTGGCATTCTGAAAGCATCCTACCCATGTTTCAAGCCGGTGGCTTCTACCTAATTAAGGAATTATTTTTTATAAACTTTAGAAATACGGTAGCAATGGTCTCAGTTGTTCTGTGTCATTTCAATGGATCAGAGTTTTACTTTAGCAGAATTATGTCTCAGAAGCATGACTGGTTTGCCTGTGAGTAATTCCTGCCAGCAGTTCCTAGTAGATGAGGGAAAGGCTGTGGATGTTATCTTCCTGGACTTTAGTAAGGCCTTTGATACTGTCTCCCACAGCATCCTCCTAGGGATCCTCTTGGCTCATGGCTTGGATGGGTGTACTCTTCGCTGGGTAAAAACTGACTGGACGGCCGAGTCCAGAGAGTTGTGGTGAACGGAGCTAAATCCAGTTGGTGGCTCATCAGGAGCAGGGTTCCCCAGGGCTCAGTTTTGGGGCCAGTCTTGTTTAATATCTTTATCAATGATCTCAATGAGGGGATCGAGTGCATCCTCAGTAAGTTTGTAGACAACACCAAGTTGGGTGGGAGTGTTGATCTGCTTGAGGGTAGGAAGGTTCTACAGATGGACATGGACAGGCTGGATTGATGGGCCAAGGTCAATTGTATGAGGTTTAACAAGGCCAAGTGCCGAGTCCTGCACTTTGGTCACAACAACCCCATGCAATGCTACAGGCTTGGGGCAGAGTGGCTGGAGAGCTGCCCGGCAGAGAAGGACCTGGGGCTGTTGTTTGACAGCCAGCTGACCATGAGCCATCAGTGTGCCCAGGCAGCTAAGAAGGCGACAGCATCCTGGCTTGTATCAGCCATAGTGTGGCCAGCAGGAGTAGGGAAGTGATCGTGCCTCTGTACTCAACACTGGTGAGGCTGCACCTTGAATATTGTGTTCAGTTTTGGGCCCCTCACTATAAGAAGGACATTGAGGTGCTGGAGCGTATCCAGAGAAGGGCAATGAAACTGTTGAAGGGTCTGGAGAGCAAGTCTATGAGGAGAGGTTGAGGGAACTGTTGTTGTTTAGCCTGGGGAAGAGGAGACCTTATCGCTCTCTACAACTACCTGAAAGGAGGTTGTAGCAAGGTGGGTGTTGGTCTCTTCTCCCAAGCTACTAACAATAGAACAAGAGGAAATGGCTTCAAGCTTTGTCAGGGGAAGTTTAGATTAGATGTTAGGAAAAATTTCTTTACTGCAAGAGTGGTCAGGCATTGGAACAGGCTGCCCAGAGGGGTGGTGGAGTCACCATTCCTGGAGTTATTTAGAAGATGTGTAGATGTGGCACTTCGGGGCATGGTTTAGGAGGCATGGTAGTGTTGAGCTGATGGTTGGACTTGATGATCCTAGAGGTCTTTTCCAACCTTTATGATTCTATGATTCTATGATTCTATGCTTTTATGATTCCTCTGTTCTCATCTCACTTTTGCCATTAACTTAGGTTGTAGGCCTGAGTTCGCCATGTAAGTTTAATTGCTGATCTCACTGGAATTGGAGCTCTGCCATGGAATTCAGTGGAGATAATTTAGGGCTTTAGCTATTTCATCTCCTTTCTTCCATATTACCAAGAACCGATGAAAAATGATTGTGCCTGATGCTAACACAGTGGTCAGGGCAGAACTGGTACTATGCAGCTGTATCTTGAAATATGTAGGTTTTTTATATTAAACTGTCACTGCCTAGTGAACAAAAGCAGTGCTGAAAGTGGGGTCTGGTTGCCCAGCCCTGCCACTCCAAACTGAGATTGTGGACACATGAGTTGCAGCAGGAACACCTCCTATCTACTCTTCTTCTAGACCTGGCACTGCTGTCTGCTCAGTGACTTAACTTTCCCAGGGGATGGGATGTTCTCCAGGTTGCTTGGTACCTAGCCACTGGTGTGCTGGAGATGCATGTTTACTCCCTTGGGCTAAATTGAGAACTAAATTTTAGTTCTGCACTTCCTGGGTGAATACTCTAGCAACTGAACAATTATGCACCCAGGGCTGCCATAGCATCAGATGTGGTTAGTTGTAGTCCTGGCCACAATTAACATTTCAGTCTTCTCCAGGGACTTTTAACTGAGTTCAAGTACCAATCCAACGAACCCATTAAATGAGAGGTGTAGGTAGGAGATAAGAATCCATTTTTGCACTTCTGTATATGTGGTAGACTAAAGGTAAATACCTCAGTAGTTTTCCAGCTAAGAAGGGAGGCGCCTAATGAATTTATGTAGCTATACATGAGACAATCCTGGAAAGTAGGACAGACTGTATTTCCCTCTGAGACTGTGGCAAAGTTTGGGCACCCATTTCACGTTTTAGACAGAACTTGTTCAGACTGGATCTGACTAAGCAAATCAGTGGAAAAATTAACAATATTGTATTTTCTTCCCAAGGTTTACAAATGTATGTTAGCTGTAATAATATGTTCTCTTACAATATTGTTCCTTCTTCAGATTTCTGCTACGGTTTAGGTCTTCATGCATGTTGGGTTTAGTCCACTGGCTGCATCACTTGCTTCCTCACCAAGGAGCAGATACTAGTGGGTAGTGAGACAGCAACTTTCATCCAGTGGTCCTCAGCCTTCAAGTGTTCTATAATATCTATATTAAATAGTAATAATTTGTGTCAGATGGGAGGCCTTGGAAACCCAGAGACTTCAAAAGCAATTATTGAGATGTCTTGGATGCTAGAATTGCAAATGCTAAAAAAAAAAAAACCAAACCAACAAAAAAAGAGAGAGTTATCTTTCCAGTGCTGTGCTATGTGTTATACACCCAGTTCACTGGAGAGAGAGATTAATGCAAATTCCCCAGACAGGTAAACAAGTCTGGGAAAGCACCACCCTCTGGGAAAGTTGCCCTCGTTCACAAAGCCAGATAAACACAGGCATTTTTTAAAGAGACAGGACCCCAGCCTGGAGAGGAATGGAGAAGACACGCAGAGACTGACTAGAACAGTTTCCTGAGTTTGTGTTTATAGCTACTTGCACACCTAACAGTGAGCTGAAGATATGTGCAGACTGTTGACTGTCTTATGGCTTGTTTTCTCTGCATCTCTTGTCCTAAAATAAGAGATAGTCTCCAGCATGAAAGCTGCTTGGTAGCCAATCCACTATGTCGAGGTCCCTGGGAGAGAACAAGAGTCATTCTGCTGAACTTGGTCAGACCTGCTAGATTATAAACAAAAAGAGCTGCAAGAGTTTAGAGTGAGAACCTGATCTGAACAGAAACAGACATTTTAACATGCAGCAGAGAATAAGAAGTCTGGAGAAGACTGCCAGGAACTACAGTTTAACCAGATGCACTAAGAACTGCTAGAAGGTGTTGCTCAACACCCTAATACAAGTCTACTCTTTCTCTGTTTGCCCTTCTGCAATTCATATTAGATCAATTAGAAGTCTTTTCTGGGGTCATAAAGTATTTTCCTACCTAGTTTGGAATGCATTTTATTCCTTACAATGTGTTCAGTTGAAGCATCGGTATCTCTGTAAAGAAATATTGTGAGGTTATAAGGTAGTGGCTATGTTCCCTATACAGTAATATCAGCAGCTCCGATCCAATCCACGTGGCCTTTACAGTTTTGCATAAGATAATTCTCTCTCTTACATGAAGGACCTAGGTAAAGCCTATTGACTCTAAACCCACTGATCGGTATAGTATACTGTTACTAGATCTTCTGCACCATAAGAATATAAATGAAGTCACAGGGACTATTATTTTCAGCCAGTCATCTTTTTTTTTTTTAATGGGGCATAGATAACTTTACAAGGTAACAAATCTTTTCAAAAACCCTTACAAAGTTTCTTCTGTGAACTCATAGGATCAGCTTCTTCAACACCAACCATGAAGTCTTACGGCAGTACCTTGTTGAATAGACTCTAACTGTCCTTACTGATTTCAGCTGATTCAAATGTTGCTGCGTGCAGTGCTTTACTAGTTGGAGCACGAGATTCCAGGGTTCATGAAGAAGTCTTGTAGTGGTGGTAGGTGCTAGGAAAAGTCCAGCCCACAGTGGGCACTCAGCTGTAGGGCTTGGATACAAGACTGGGTTGAGGTTTCTCTCCACAGCTGTCAGCGTGAAAGGTATTAGCCTGCCCCAGAAAGTAAGCAGTTGTCACTCAAATTATAGGAAAGGGGGTTTCATTTTGTGTGATTTTTCTTTGCTATTAAGTCTTGGTTAGGTAGAAAGTGGAATAGAGGTTATTTAGTATAATCTCTTCAAGTCTGACTCTTCTGATGGAAAACTAACATTGAAATACTGTAGTCTCCTCGCCTATCCAGACTTCATGAGAATGAATCCATATGGGGTGGCCTCTTTACAGATCTGATAAATCTGGTGGTATGACTGAAGCAATAATTCTAGTAAACCACCTATCTTAACGTTACTCCTTGGTTAATAAGAGCAGTGTACAGAATGTGCTCAACAAAGTAATCAGCTCAGTAACCGGTGGCAAAGCTCCCAGATAAGAAAAAAAGCTATGCTAATTTTTTGTGGGAAAACATTGTACCATTTGAGGCACACTGTAGTTCTGCCCACACTTAGTAATAAGAAAGCAATGTAGTAAAATGTTATGATAATAGTTGCTCAGAACTAACAGTGAAATATAAGCACCTGCATATTCCAGTTCCCTGTCTTTAAATCAAAAAGCCCATCCCTTCCTAAAGAGTTAACAATGTTTGGCCTCACAGCAATCAATGAAAATTTTGTCACTGACTTGTAAAGGGCCCCACGGAGAGCCTTCGCAGGCATGTCTTTCCTTTCAGCAGTGCCATCTGGCTCCTCCAGACCAAAAAAACTGAAGAACATCAAAAGATTCTGAGAATAGCGTTTAAAAGGTTTAAGAGGCCTTATTACAGCTTGTATTTCCTATAGCTCAGTTTGTCTTTTCTTCTTACACTGTTATCAAAGACCACCCATATTTGACCACCCAATTCAGAGGTCAGTCTCTTGTAAGAGTATTTCAGGATTTGTATGCAATTAAAAGCAATGCCCGCCTTCCCTTTTGTGTGGCATATAGCCACAATTTTCATTATTGTTGCCTGCAAACAGTTATATGATGCTTCGCATCTTCAAAACATTCAGCATTATTTAAAGCATTGTGGACATATGTGTGACAGAAAAACTAAAGGGAGAATTATGACACCTGCATTGGAATCACTAGAAGTATTCCAGCTGCCTTCAGTGGAAAGAAATTTAGCTGAATGTGGCCTGGATTAGAAGTTCAAGAGAAGATGTTCAAATTTGAGGGATTTCTTGTGATTTCAAAGTTTGGTTTTATTGTCAGGAGGAAATACTTTTTTATGGGATTCTCACAGAACCTCAAAGATTCGACACAATACAAGTAAGCACATAATGTTAGAGCAACCAGTCAGAATGAAGTACCTTGTCTCTCCCTGGGGTGAATGCCTCAGGAAAAGGCATCATGCTGAGATAATTCCTCTGCCTTTTCTTCCAGCCTTCTGCAGTCCATAGATTACCTGAACTACCAGTTATATCTTTGTCATTTAAGGCCATGGATGATGCATTGTTTTCCTACAATTTTTTGTTAACCATTCTAGATTTTGGCTTCTATACCATTATTCAAAGTGAATTCTATGACTTAATTAGTTACACACAGTGAATGCACACCTCTTTGCTTTAAACTAGTGTCTGATAACTTCATTTGTTGCCCCTTAGTTTTGTGTATAATATCCTGTTCATCTTCTGCCACTTACGACTTCTAGCATAATCCTTTGAGTCTTCTCTCTTCCAAATGTACAAGTTTTAGTCTACTTAACCTCTAGTGATATGGAAGGAAATCTACACTTTTTATTATAATTGTTGCCTCTATACCTGTTCTTATGCCACTGTATTCTTTTGACATGTCATCAGAACAGCACATAATAATCAAAATTATGACCTATCATAGATTCATAATACTAGCATAACAATGTAACAATGATTTCGCTTTTGTCCTCTATTCTAAGATTTTCTCTGTTTATCTTTGTAACTTATTCAGTAACTCTAAATTCTCTTTCTATAGAAGTAATATTTAGTTTAGAGCCCACTGCCGTATAGATCTAGTTAGGACTGCTTTTGTTTATGATCCTGCATTTATAAGCACTACATTTCCCCTGACAGTTGATTACCCAGCCAGTAAGTAACATGAATATTCATTTTTAAAACCTTGAATTACCAGCAAATGTCATTGCCTTACAATCTTCTCCATTTTCTAGATCATTTGTTATTATATTAAACACCACAAGACTTAGCACAGATCCCGGTGATCTCCTTTTCCTATAAAATCAGCTCATTATTTCTGCTCTTTTTTCCTCTACTTTGATCAGATCTGAAGTTCTGAGGGGGTCTTCTGTGCTACAATGCCAGCTTAGTTTCTTGGAGACAAATGCTGTAAAATTGTTTGAAAATCTACACTCACTACATGACTTGGATTTCCCACATCTGTCCACTCTTGAGCACCTTTCAAAACCTCTGGTAAATTTGTGAGGTATGACTTCCTTGTGCAAAAGTAGTGTCCGATCTTCTCTATTATAAAATATTTATCACTTCTTGATGGATGATGGGATATTTTTATTACAAGCTTCTACCAGTTTTCCTAATAGGAATGTAAGATTTCCTAGCCTACAGTTCCTTACGTCCCTTTTTGAACGTTTTTAAAAATCTTTGTCACATTGGTCATCTCGCATTACTCCGTTATTGAAACCATTTCAAATGTTAGCTCATCCTATTTGATCAAAGGATGCCAGCTCCCTTTGCAAAAACATGGATGTATCTTTAAGTGTGCTGTGTAATTCAAAACAGGATGCAGATTTCTAGATCTCCTCTGTGTAGTAAAAACAATGACAAAGCTGTGCTTTATTTAGAACAGTTACCTTGTCCCACTGATCAGCCACTGAGCAATTTTTCCTTCATGAATGAAGCAACAAGGTATTAGTAATACAGACAGCCATTAGAGTCACATCCTTGCAATCTGTAGAGTGAGGCAAGCTGAGAACCCAGCTGAATTGATGACTTCACCTCTGTTTACTTCAATGGACAGAAATTAAGGACTCACATAATTGTACCAGCAGTTGGATACCTGCATATTCACAGATTATTGAAGTTTGCTAAATGTCCAGTCTTCAGCCAGGCAAGATTTTTATTTGCTATGTTTATTGCCAGTGATTACTGTTTCATCTCTGAGTAAGACCTGAAGAGGTTTGGTTCACTGATTCTCATGAAGAGCAAACTAATTTCAGGATCACAGTGTTAGGATTAGGATTTGGATTTATAGGACCGGAAGCCTTGGACATCTCTGACCGAAATTCTATATATGTTTACAACAGCTTGGGGTTTTTTTGTGGCTGCATTTTTAAGTTTCAGAGTTTCCCCTCCTCTCCCTAACCCCACCAATTTTTTTTATTTTAGAAAGCACTAGCCCCAGTGGCCACTATAATCTTCTGCCTTATTAAAGTGTGTATGCTCCCATCAGCTTCTTAGGAAAATGTAACTGCATAAACAGATTTCTCTGGCCAAAACAGCCCAGAAAGTCTACAGTGTAGAGTGCTGCCATCGGGAAAAGAGGGTTTGGAACTGAGAATGTTTTTGCTGGGCTGATGGAAACTTGGCACACTGCATGATAACTTAAAGTTAATGAATGCTGGTGGAAAACAGGCCCCAAACTCCTGGCAGTAGAAAGTAAGCCAGGACTGGAGGTTTAGTAAACAAGCTACTCACACACAAGCCCAGCTCCGAAGGGTGGGATTAGTGGTGGTCACTGCAACTTCAAGTGCTGGCCGTGAAGGGGGAAAGGACCAAGGCAGAGAGGAGCTGTGCAGTCAGTGCTGCGGGATGGGCTGCACCAGTGAGGTCTCCCAGATCTCTCCTTACCCCCGCCCTCCCCAAAACCATGCGCTAGAGGGTAGCTGTTGTACAACCACCATCCTCAAAGGTGGTGAAGTCATGCTTTAGGACAGAGGCTACTGTTTGGATTTTATCCTTGACGCACAAAATAGATTCAGGTATCTGAGTGCCTTTCAAGTTTGCAAAGTCTAAAATACATAGCCTCAAAGTGCCTACTTGGCTGTCACTTAACTCTGAAGAGGGTGATTATTATAAGTACTGAAGTTTCTATCACTTAAATTTCTTCCATGTCTAAGCTGGAGTTGCCAAAACATCATCACGTGAGCATCTTTAGCTTAGGTTTCAAACATATTTGAGGTATATAAATTAGACATCGTTCTGCGTGGCTGGCTGGCGGGGCATAATCCAGTCAGCAGACTCAGATCAAATCCTAATTTCTGCTCTTCATTTAAAGTGAGACCAGACACTATAATACCCCTTTTACTTTTGTGGTTACAGCATTATCCTGCAGTTCATTTCCTTCTCTGCTTGAGTGCTTATCTCAGCAAGCGGACGATGAGGTGTTCATTCTGACAGAGAGCTGTGTCAAACAGCCTCTGTCTGGAGGCATGTTTTGGGATAGTCAGTAGGAAGAGACTTGTGTTTCAGTTAAACAATGAGTGCGTACTGGAGAGGTGGAGAGGGCCTGGGCTCTTGATATTTCCCATCCTGCATGAATATGCCAAACTCTAGATTACAAGAGTTTCACTAGATGGTAAGGATTTCTATATCCTGCTTTAGATTTCATTGCAGAAGGAAGGACAAAGTATCCTGCTCTGAAGTGCTCAGTAATCTGAACACTGGGCATCCAGAGCATGTGGATGCAAATTCCTCTGTGCAGAAAAAGTATTAAAACTCAGTCTCCTCATTCTAAGGTGAGAGCTTGTAATCATTACAAGAGAAATAATACATTCCTCCTACTGTGTTTTGTGAGAAGGGGGTTGGTTTAGGGACCTGCAATCAAGGACAGATTCTTTCTGCTGGGTCCAGGGGTGCCAGTTCTGGTTCAGAGCAGCTGTTCATCCCTATCCTTCTTCAGTCTGTTAACACATGCACACCCTAATTCGCTTTAGGCACAACAAAGGAGATCAGCTCAAACAGTGCAGATTGTTGGCATGATCCTGGCTGAATTTGCTTGGGGTGGGGTAGGGAGTTGCCCTACAGACTGAGTCAGTCACAGGTGGGCTGGGGCAGGAATATCCAGCTGGGGAAAAGAGAAAACATCTGCTCCTACCCTAACTTTAGGAGGGAGTTCAAAGCTAAAAATACCTCAGGCAGGAGGTTCTTCCTTTTATTCCAGAACTCCATACTGAAATCTCTGGCACAATGGTTTTAAAAGCTCTGGATGCACCTAAATCAGTCTTTGGGACAGTCTGCTACATCATGATGTCTTTCTCCAAGTATGTCCTGTTTCTTTCTCACTTGGAGTCCAGTTCTGGCCTCCTTGAAACTATTGCCAAGATGCCCCTTAATGTGGCAGGAAAAAGATTAGAGAATGCAGGGACAGGCACTCTGCAGTCAGTCACCTCTGCTGTCCTGGAATGCCTCCAGATGGGCTAAGGAAGTCTCTGTCCTCAGCAACCTCTGCTGCTCCCAGAACCTGGCTTCCTCCTTAAACCTCACCTCCTCTCCCTCATGTTCCTTCTTGCTTACTTTTGCTTGTCATCTCCCTTTTACCAGCCCTGGTCTTTGGCTGATCCTGCACTGGGCCATTTTCTGCAGATTTAGGAGTTTCAACAAGTTCTGTCAGGGCCAGAGGAGCCTGGGAAAGGGACGACAGAGGAAAGGGGAGGGTTTGGGATGTATCAGGACTACAGCAGCCAGCAGTTTGCCAGTTAAGGAACTGCAGCCCAGATCCACTGCCACAACTGCTTGTGTAATTGCTCCTTAACCCAGTTCAGTCAGACAGACATCAGTTTCAACAGATTAAATGCCACATAACTCGGATTGTTTTGACCAAACTGGGTTAGAAATGAATTGCCTTAACACTTCATCCTGGCAGATCTGAAGGATGTAATGAAAAGAGGAGGTGGAGCTTGGGGTAAAATGAGCAATAAGTGCCTACAAATTATGACCTGGCTTAACTTTGGCCAGAAGGGAAAGTGCAATGTCAGTTCCGTGTGCCAGCAAGGTCAATGCTGGCATGACACTACATCTCACTAATATTAAGTAATTTCAGAAGAAGGTATCATCCTGGAGTAAATTCTAAGGGTTTATTTTGGGGCTTGTAAGCTCCAGATTACAGATTTCCTGATAACAATTTTTGGCATATTTAGCAGGGGTCACCTGATATATATGTATTTTATAGAGATAAAGCAGCTTTTCCAGATTCCTACTGTCATTTCACCTTCATATATTTTTCTCTACCCTGTGCTAAGAAGGAAAGACATTACTGATATGAATTGTATAAAAGTCAGAGAGGAAGAAAGAAAAAAGAAAATTATTCACAAAAATTTATCTTAGGTGCCAACAGTGGGAAAGTAGGATTGTAGTTTTCTATGTGGTCTGATAGAGTCACAGGCTGTGATTTTCCCAGATAGTAAAATTAGCATCTATATTGCTAGGACAAAGCTCCAGATTATCTCTGTTAAGAAGACAAAAGGAAAGGTAAATAGGAGCTTTAAATATGGGTATGCTTATTTCCTTCAGACTTGAGTCATCAAAAGAAAGTTAAATTTAATTTCATTTGGGAGGTTAGACCAATTACTGTGTGGCAGAAGAAAGAGATAACACATGCTTCAGACTTTGGTTTCATTTGACTGGAAAGTGACTATACAACCATGTGAACAGATTTTTAAATCATTTAATATCTTTTGTATGCTGAATAAGTGGAAGTTGGCAAAAAGGCAGCTTCCCTCTTCATATCAGCTGCAGAAATAGAAATGTATTTATAGTATCAGTGGCGCTAATTTCTTTAGATTTAGAGAAGACTGTATTACATGTATACCTCTGAAAGCTTTCTGATAGGGTACAGATAGAATTAATTCTCAAATTAATGAAATAATCTTACTGGTAAAAGCATGGAATTTTCTTTAACTTGATCTTTTTTAAATGTTAGTTGGATGAACTTTGTTTTAATCAGGGTTGAATTTAAGTCTTATAATATTATCCACCAAATATATTTTAACTTAAAATACATATTCCCTATTAATATCACAGAGAGGTTTAAGTTAGATTTCACCTTGCATCTGTGTAACACAAACAATTAAAATAGCTTGATTTTTTCCTCTATAACTTTATTGTTAATTCTCTGCTAAGGGTAAGGCAGGCTATATATAATTTAAAGTTGTCCTTTATTATAATTATTTACAATATTATTTTTTGTAGAGGTAAATATGTATGCCAATAATGATCATCATCATAAGCCTCTGACGTACAATGATTGTTAATCTCCTGTACCTTTAGCTTGCCACAGTTCATTGCCACTATCATTGATATTGATGGCTTTATTTTTTCTAGACACTAAGTGAGCAATTCATCAAGAGCACAACAAAGGCTGGAATTGAAAGATAAAACATCCAGGTTGGTAACTCATGGAGCACCTCACACCTGAAAATGTGCTCAAACACAGAAAAGCCACGGGCTGATTTGCTACCTGGATGTGCCAGGACAGTTAGTAGTGGGAGTGTCAATGTGTACAAGGGTGCAGGTGCCTTGAAGTGCTTGCTGTCAACCCACACACTCACGCTATTATATACTTCAGTAAAAAATGTGAGCTGGCAAAAGATCTGAGAAAGAAAAAAAAAAAAAGACCTATTGACCAATGTAAAATACTTTCCAAATTCACTTTTATGTAATACATTTCTAAATACCAGTAAATACCCTAAGTACCAGTACTTAAGGGGTAGTTACAAAGAAGATGGAGACTCTCTTTTTACATGGAGTCCCATGGAGAGGACAAGGGGGAATGGACACAAGTTGCTCTTGGCGAGATTCCGATTGGACACCAGAGGAAAGTTTTTCACAGTGAGGACAGTCACCCATTGGAATAATCTCCCCAGGGAAGTGGTTGACTCGGCCACATTGGACACCTTCAAGAGTCGGCTGGACAGGGTGCTGGGCCATCTTGTCTAGACTGTGCTCTTCCGAGAAAGGTTGGACTAGATGATCCCTGAGGTCCCTTCCAACCTGGGATTCTGTGATTCTGTGATCTCAAATACATTTACAAACTTTTTAAACAAGCATATCGAGACTGAGAAGTATTCAGCTGTCTAAAGATGCACACAACCACCCAGAGCAACTTAGAGAACTAACTTGGGCCCAGACTTCCCAGCATATTCACATCAGATGATGGTCTTGAAATGTGATCATGCATTTTTTAAAAGTAGGAGCCTAACAAGATTGGGTGTGGTGTCCAAGCTCATGATATGGTCAATGGACAGTATTAGCAAGACCACAGAAATCTCTCTTGCCACTGACTGTAAAATGCCCCTATATGCATTTTTAGCGTCTGCTTGCTGGAGCAAGCTGATGGGAAAGGGTTTAGTACTGAAAATCCCATTATTTATGCTCACCTCACACTTTTCAAATACTAAATTCATATGTAAGTCTACCTCTAAGTACAGCGATGCTGATTCTGTAACTGAAAATTTTGAGACTAAAAGTACTGCTCTTCCATTAAGAAAACCAAGAATGAAACTTAAGGAAGTCAGAGCAACTTCAAAGGCTTCCATGCACAAGAAAATAACCACACTTTGCCTTAATTAGCCTAACTGGCAATTAGATGAAACAATCCTGAAACGAGGGAATAATATTTTGCCGATGTTTGAGATAAGAGGATGAATACCCGGCATGGTATTTTGATTCTGATTGTTAATAATCAGTATTGCTATTACACTGGCCTAGCCAGTAGCCAGGTCACTTCACAGAAGCATGAAAATGGAACCCCTATGAGGAACTGACAGTCTAATTTCCAGACTATATTTTAGGTATTTGCTATTTGTATCTTTAAACATGACAAAATGCAAACCCTAGAGTTATCAGTTTTCCCCATTAGCAGCTAAGGTAAAAGTTGAACAGCTCAGTGAGAGGATTAGTGGAACTTACATTTGAGCTCACTTTCTGTTTTTCCAATTCTGTCCTTCATAGTCTTTGAGCATCTCCTATTATTGTGAAATCAGTTTTATTTCTTAAAAACATAAATGCAAACCACTAGGTAGGACAGGAGGAGGATATGTACTTTTCTAGCATTTTAACACAGTAACGATGCTTTCCTCAATGTAATTGCATGTCCAGTTTACTGCATGTCCTGAATTTTTGAATGTGCTTGTACTTCTCTCCAAATTCTTTCTTTTAAAGACTGTAAGCAACGCTTCAGAGATGAGTTTCATTCCTTTTCAGGTCAGGCCAACACAGCAGCAGCCAGACCAGGGATCTTGAATTGCAAATATTCTCTAACCAAATTTTCCCCACTAGTAAGTTGTCACTTAGGAGTTTGGCTGCTTTTATTCTTTTTTCTCTCTCAAGAAGAAATTTGTCTTGCTGAAAACTTATACCTTCCCAGAGGGATATGTTCTGCCCTTGGATGAATGTGTGCAACTGTCAGAAGAGATATTTTTTTTTTCTGCAAGAAGCTTTGAATTTTGCATAATCATTTTAAAAAAAGAAGTGTTTTGTTTTGTTTTGTTCTCTGTAGCATTATCAGGCCTATGACAAAAAAAAACCCCAAAACAAACAAACCAAAAAACCTGAAACCCAAGAAGCCCCAAAAACAATCCTGGAGAACTTTGTCTCATTTGAATCTGAAAACTTAACTCACTAGCTGTGTACATGACTTGAGACTCTTGAGCTTGGATCACTTGCAGAAACCTAATTTTCCTTGGAAAAAAAAAGGTGGGCTGTTCCACCTACTAACTGGATTGCTTTGAAAAAAACCTGCATAAATATGTATGAGTTAAGGGGATAAAAAGATAAAAGAGAATTTACTGTTCTCACTAATTTCATTCCAGGTTACAGATGTCTCACAAGGCCTGTATTATGTACTAAAGTAAATACAATGATGGAGCAGTATTTCAATAGTGGAATGTGACATCCTGTAGTCATGAGTATCACTTCTTTTTTTAGATATGAAACTGTAACTCAACCATTTGCTACTTTAATCTCTGTTTTTCTTTTTTTTATTTATTTTTTTTAATTTTTTTTTTTAACACTCCCCCTCCCCCCCGACTGTATGTGAGGTGCTGGTTTCCTTGCTGTAACCAGAATTTGTCTGACTGCATTCATATCCTTTATTCCTTCTTTGCCTTCTCAGTGTATTTATAATTAGGGAGCTGGTTAAAAAGCCTGTCTTCGCTTATAAAAGCCATGGGTTAAATTCCATTTTGGGAACTCTGGGCCAGCACACGACAGAGACAACACTGGTTATGGCTGGACCACATGTGCTTTTCCACAGTTTACTGTTCCCAGTGCTCACCACATCCTCTGTCAAAATGATCCATGTTGTCTAAAAGTCCCTATATAACCTGCTGAAATTAACCTAGCTCTTCCTGACTGGAGTGGGATAAAAATCAGGGCTAGAAAGGGTGGATGTACAAGAATGTCCTGCAGTAAGGAAGAGATAGTTATGAGCAGCTGAAATGAGGCAGATGGAGGCAGAAGACAGCGAACCTGCCATCAAAGTGATTTGAAGAAAAAAAAAATTAATGTGATGCAAAGTTCAGTAGCTGTCCCTGCAGTGAAATGCTGCACTGAGTGAAGCTTCTTTTTCTATCCTGTGATCAGGCCAGTGCTGGGATTGATGTCTTGATCTATTTCTGCAGTATATCTGCTGGCAATGAGCTGGCAGGATGTAGCTGTTTTATATTTGTTCCTAAGGCAAAGCATCATGTTGGCATTCAAAACTCCTCTGCTTTAGAGCAATGAGCAGACTGTAGCCAGGCTACTCCAGAAGAAGGGCTGGTTACTTCAGCGATCACTTTTTTTATTAACAGGAGATGATTCAAATGTGATCAGGGATGCAACTTAAACTCTGAAACATAATCCACTGCTACTTAAGCATTTACAGCATGGAGAATGGGACGTTTTTTGTATTCTAGCATGGTAGCCAAGTGAACCTATCATCTGGAATAATGAATCACTCCACATAGAGTCACTCCATCTTTGGTCTCAAAGACCTAAGGAGTCTGTAATGACCAGAATGCCTAAATTGTGATTGCTTTTCATAAGCAGCTTATTCCTCATTCATTAGATAGTTAATAAAAGTCTCATTCTTTTCTAACATACCCATTGTCCTTCTCCTTAAAAATAGGAAATATAGGCTGTTGACATTGCGTTGCTTACCCTCATCCTGAAGTATACCTTTCTACAATATCATTTCAGAGTATTGTGTATTCCTCGTGTAACAATAATATGAAAATAACAAAAAATGCCTGCAAAAGATCAACAGAAAATCAAGCAGCAACCTAAAAAGCAAACAGGTAAATGATCAGTTCAGGTGTGCTGGCGCGCCAGGACACTTTTTGTGTCTGTGCATGCATATGCCTATACACAGATAACCACAGTGTGGGTGGCTGACAGTTCTACCAAGCGTCTTTAGATGATTTCTTCCATTTTGGACTTGATGCCAACTGGATAGAGAAGACCTTCAAAGCAACCTACTTACCTTACTGATGTCCTTATGACAATCATTATAAGGTATCTTAACTCCTTTCACACTTCTGTATTCAGCAGCTGGGGGTACAGAGAAAGGCTGAAGCCCAGCCAATGGCAATTTCTTTCTTCAGAAAAAACCCAAACTATTAAAACTCAGTTTAAGATTATGTGGAAGCCTATCAGCATTTGTCACTGTGGGGACTTTGTGTCACAATCTGATGATAATAATTGCAGAAAGCTGTGAAGTCCAGTCGCTTAGGGGCAAATCCAATATATTTTGTACCATCATTTTAATAGTTCTGCTGAGCTGATCACCTAGTCAAAACTGTGCTGCAGTTGTGGGAACTAAACCCATTATTACATAATTTCATAGGAATTTAAAGTAAGCCTGAATCTAGCAAGGGCTTGTCTGGACATGAAGGAGGAAGAAATCACACATCTCCAAACAAGAAGACTGAGAGTTTGGTTTGTTTTTTTTTTTCCCCCTCACACAATTCTGAATTTGCATTTCTCCAACCCCCTCCCCCCTACCAGTTAGTTAAGGAAAATGGTAACAGTGTGTCAGACCTATGGAGAGTTACCTTCCTCTGCAAGCTTCAGTTACTGCTAGGAGCTAATCAGCAATTCTGTCTCCAGCATTTCTGAATTCCATATGATAAATCCAGAAAAATCAGTACTTACATTCATCTGTTAAATTTAGAATGTAAAACAGGACTGAAAGTTGCCGTCAGTGGTCATTCATCTAAGTTACTTTTAGTACTGAATGCAGTTAGAAGATACATATTATATAGCCCTTCAGGTTAATTATAATAGGAATTTGCCATTGCTGATGTATACTGAGATATCATTTTCATCTGGACTATAATGGCTAAATCCACTTGATAAGGGAAAGAAATAATATATTTGCTTTGTTTACTATGCAATCGATAAGCAGAAAAGTACGTGTTTGACAAATACTCCTTTTCTGCACTTGGAGGAAAAGACAGATTATATATTTCTTCCATATGATATTTATCAGTTTAAAAAAATTTCTGTCTGTACCTAGATACATTATTAAACAGGTCCTATTATAGCTTTTTATCTACAAATTGGAGTGTTACAGATAATTTGGATCTTAGATCTTTTAAAGTCATACTTATCATCTGCTTGTGTAATTTTCTAATAAGTCTGAGAAACCATGAACATTTTCAGAAATTGCAATAAAATTACTGTCTCTGATGAAAGTTTTAAAAGGAGATTCTGTAAGTAAAAGGATTATTCTGTATATGTTTTCTTAATTCTTAAATAAGCAGCGAGGCATCTGACAGGGTAAATAATATGCTCAGTGCTGAATAAAGCTTAGTAGACAATCAAGAGTGTCAAGAGGGTCTTTTAATTTGATCCTGTCAAAATAACTTAATCTGCTTGTTTTAATGAGATTATATTTTTGATCAAAATCACTGTTACAATGTATTATACTTCTGTAATATATCACTTGGTATCACATAGTATCATGTTTCAGTCAAAACATCTGAATGACAAAAGATAGATACAAGGTATGGATTAAAACAGTACGTGCAACATGAAGTTGTTCTTTGTCAGTCTCTACTGAAGCAAGATCCTTCAGGAGTCACAGCTTGGCCTTATATGACTCAGTTCTTACTAGATGCTTGCCTAGGCCTGGATTCACTTGTACAGTGTGAGCTCAGGCAAAATGTTATGGTACAATCCCGTGGATGCAAGCTAAATCCAAGTAAAATCAAATTAGATCTGGAGACACAATAGTTAAGAATGAGGACAGTTAGTCACGGGAATCAGTTCCCCAAGTGCACAGTGGCTCTTGAACCAATAGTTTGAAATCAATACTCAGTATTTTTCTAAAATAAATGTGGTAGTTCAGCTAAGTCATCTAGTGGAAATTGGTCCAAAGAGCTATGCAGGAGGAAAGACACATTTTATTAATCTTCTAGTGACAGTTTATCCACTAGTGGCATCTATATGTTGGGTTCTGTGCTTGTGTCAGTCTCACAGTTTGTTTGAAACATCTATTATTTTTAGATAACACTTTCCAGACCTTTTTTCCTTAAAGTAGTCTTTCTTTTCTTTAATTTTAAAACATTCAGCTACTTCCAAGAGAAGGCATTGAAAAAATAATATTTTCTATAGTATAACTTTTTCTGCAATTATTAATTATCTGAGATACTGAAAAAAATGAGCACAGAACAGACATTGATGGCAAAGACTGAGAGTTGGTTTCAATTTGGCTATGTCATGAGCATTGCAAATATTTCTTTGTAAGGCAGAATCCTGTGAGAATAGCTTTTTACCCCTTGTTGGCAAAAGAAATTTGTGTTGCACACTGCTAATTTTTATTGTAGATGACTGCTGTTGATACTTGCTATAAAAAACCCAAATATTGGTGAAATTAATGGCAAGATTTCCAAAACAAAAAATACATTGGACAAAGGCTGATGCAAAATTGTTCATCTTTGAAAGTATCCTCTGAACCACTGAACAAAATAATGAACAATATACAAGATAGGTGTTTGTGCACTTATGAATTCACATCTGCTTAGAAGTAGAAGTGACAATTCTCAGGTTGGTCCATTGACTTCCTGCAAAAAAATATTTTTAATATAATGAAAAATAATATTGTCTTCACTTGTGAAATGTGCAAACATTTGCTGACTGGTTACACCATTCTAAAGCATGGATTTTTTTTTTCTCTGGAAAAGCCAAAACCAAAAGTGCTATTTCAAACAATCAGACATAAACCATAATAACAGAACATTAAAGTTTTACTGCTAAGTTTTCAAAAATCAAGACACAGGTAGTCAAGTATGCCTATTAAGTCTTAATTTTGGCCCCTTGTGAATATGCATTATTAAGCATTTTTTAATGTTCTTACAGTGTACCATACCTTGCATATGAATTTTTGTTTTCTGGAAGTAATTTAAAATGAGTAAACCAAAGCTCTGAAAAGCTGTTTACTAAGTAATGCCACATTCTAATTGTAAAATTGGGTATCTTAATTATGCCACTAGAGTATACGCATGTAATTAGGCAATATGGGTATTTAATTTTGTGTTGATTATCATGTGCAATTACAAACTGTATAATCTTAGGAAATTGTGGCCAAGATTGGCACCTGAGCATTTTGAAAGTTCTCCGTCTTACATTGTGTTTTTTTGTAAACGTGCCCTAGAACGTAAAGTGTGTTAATATGCTAATGTCTTACCTCAGATCATGTACTCCATAAACAGTGGTATGCAGTGGGCAGCATGGAGATAGGCTCTGGTTCCTTCTCATGTTAGGCAGCAACTATTCACAATCCAATGCTGAAATTTGCATTGCTTAGGATTACCTGCTGTATCCTGAACACATCCTGACTCCATTTAGGCTATCTTACACATTTCTATATAGTAAACTTGCTATCATATTCATTGTCTTGATCTTTGAATGTGAGCCCCTCTTAAAAAGTTAGCCCAAGAAGTGGTGGTACAAATATCAAGCTGTACACCAGCATTTGTTGAAAATTTAGCACTCAAACTAGCGCTGAAAATATCATAAATGAAGATATCTTAAGACCTACATGACAGCCAAGAGCCTACCCTGCTTTCCCAGTTCATATGAAATTAGAGAAGGCAGATATCTATCTGACATTGGCTAAAGCACCTGGTTTAGGCTCTGGTGGCTTAGGTATGAGACACATTTTAAGAGCCTATACCATTCACATAGGCCTTTATCGAGCCCTGTGTAGGTGCAGTCCAAGCAGCTACTAGTGCAGTGTCCACAGAGCTCTGTGTAGTGCAGGTGTGCCTACAAGACAGTGCAGCAACTTCCAGGGAGCAGTTAAAGGATGACCTGTGGTTGCGGCACCAGGAGGCATCTGTGTAAATGGATGACACCACTCAAATTTCCTTTCACCTACCGGTTGCACCTCAGGGTCCGCCTGGCAACAGCATTCAACCTGCTAGAGGAAGGACATACCTGAAAATTTGCTAGATTAATTTGCATTCATATAGATAGATTCTTGGCATAATTTAGCACCCGCCTAATACTAGACTGCAGGATAATTTTAGAAATTTATATATTTTTTGACAATGATAATTTTGGATAGAAGATGGATCGCTTTCCTCCTCAAATGGGGCATTGATCTGGGTACATCTGGCAGCTGAAACCAAGTGGCAAGGAACATGAAGTGAGGTGCCTACAAGACAAATAATCTTAGAAAGTAAGCAGGCACAACGGTTGCCTAGGAATTAGGTGTGCTCTGGATGAGCTGTATCCCATCTGAACAGAGAGGGTGCGTAAGTGGTGTCTGCATTTTTCTGCAGCCCTTGATGCCCGCTACTGTTTGGCATGGAAGGAGGAGTGACTAACTTTGTTTCTTGATAAATACATAAGAGATTAGTCCAAACAATTATCAGCATTTTTAGTTAAAGCATCACTTAACTTTTGACCAAAAAAAGAGGCAGTATCAATACCTGTGGTTTGTTGACCATAGTTTGAGAACAACTTTACTTAGAATCACAGAATCATAGAATCATTAAGGTTGGAAAAGACCCTTAAGATCATGAAGTCCAACCGCTAACCTATCACTGCCAAGTCCACCACTAAACCATATCCTCAAGCACCACATCTACCCTTCTTTTAAATACCTCCACGGATGGAGACTCAGCCATCCCTCTGGGCAGCCTGTTCCAATGCCTGACAACCCTTTCGGTGAAGAAGTTTTTCCTAATATCCAACCTAAACTTCCCCTGGTGCAGCTTGAAGCCATTTCCTCTCGTCCTATTGTTTGTTACTAGGGAGAAGAGTCCGACCCCCACCTCGCTACAACGTCCTTTCAGGTAGTTGTAGAGAGTGATAAGCTCTCCCCTCAGCCTTGTCTTCTCCAGGCTAAACAACCCCAGCTCCCTCAGCCGCTCCTCATAAGACTTGTGCTCTAGACCCTTCACCAACTTTGTTGCCCTTCTCTGGACATGCTCCATCACCTCGATGTCCTTCTGGTAGTGAGGGGCCCAAAACTGAACACAGTACTCGAGGTGCGGCCTCACCAGTGCTGAGTACAGGGGCGCCATCACCTCCCTACTCCTGTTGGCCACACTATTCCTGATACAAGCCAGGATGCCATTGGCCTTCTTGGCCACCTGGGCACACTGCTGGCTCATGTTCAGGTGACTGTCAACCAACACCCCCAGGTCCTTCTTTGCCGGGCAGCTCTCCAGCCACTCCTCCCCAAGCCTGTAGCGTTGCATGGGGTTGTTGTGACCAAGTGCAGGACCTGGCACTTAGCCTTGTTGAATCTCATACCATTGGCTCCAGCCCAGTGATCCAGCCTGTCCAGATCTCTCCATACAGCCTTCCTACCCTCAAGTAGGTCAACACTTCCACCCAGCTTGGTGTCATCTGCTTATGCCTGAAGAGGCCATATTGTCTATGTTCTTGGTTACAGGGAAAGCAATTTTCCTGCAAGGAATTTAATACCATGTAATTGTTCCTATTTGCTACTCAGTCTTCATCTGTTTTGCTGTTAATTAGCAGATCACACTTTTTTTAAGATACCATATCACTTTTAGTTTAGCTTATGAGCTTCACCTAGGGGGTGCCATCTCCTGTGATGATATCAACCAAGGCACGGACAGGCAAGCAAACATATGATTTACCACACTCATGATACCAGCTAAGAACAACAATAAAAAAGAGAGAATTTCTGTTAGTGTCTCAAGCTCCACTTGTAAGTGCCACAGCCTTCAGTTTGGGGACCACCAAATGAAATACTTTAGTGTGATGGCATGTCAAAAAAAGGAGAATGACTATTTACAACAGAAGAATGGGGACCTGCATGTGGTACTATTGTCATTCGGGACTGCAGCACAGCACAAAACAGTCTGACATTGAACTGTTCTTTTTAAAATAGGCCTCACACACTGTAAGCAACCAGGCTGAATGTAGAGTGTTTTCACACTCTCTCATGAATTTCTAATTGGTGGCTAACGACGGATTGTTACCTGCACATAATGAAGTTATTTTCCGTAGGGTTATAGTATGAGCAGACATCTGGTAGTGTACATGTATAAGTGAAATGGAGCCACAAAAATTAGTGTGTTAAGTTATAGTATTCTTTCAGGTCAACAAATTCCCTTTCCTAAAGATAATTTTGGTTTAATTCAATTTTGAACAAAAAACAAAAATAAGTCCAGTTGGAAACAAGCTGTTTGGAATATGGCTTTTGTTTACACTATGTGTAAGCAGTGCAAATTATCTTTAAAGGTAATGAATATTCTATTTGCATCCACTTTAAGTCTGCTTTATACTGCTGGACTGGTATAACGGGGCCTCTGGGAATCTTTGAAGAAATTGTCAAAGTTGTTAAGGGAAAATATGTTGTATTCACATCGGTTTTCATAAGATATGAAGCCAAACTTAACAGGCATTATCTTTAGTCTTTTCTTCCCTGAGGTAAAATACAGGAAGTACAACCTGAACAGAAATCAAAAGCAAAATGGATTTGGAATCAAAATGTCACCAAAGCAGTTGGTCAGAGCATTGTTGCAAACCTCTGTGTGAAAGTGTGTTTGCTTTTTTTTTTTGCCCTAAATGGTTACCTGAAAAGAACAGGCAACTAAATGCAGAACATATGTGTCATATGTCTGGTGTGATACTATAATGACATGTTCTAATGGTTATGGACCATGTACCTGAAGGCATTTTTTCTGATTACATGATTTCTTTCAATCTTAAAATAAAAGTTTCTAGTGGATCAAGAGGCAAAATATTTATTTCAGAAAGCCTCGACTAGAAAATGAAAATGTTTTAAAACACATTTCTCCCTTTTCCTCCAATGAAAATGAGAAGCAATTAAGTCTGCCTTCTGAAAAAACAATATAACTACCAAATCACTCAGATTTGATTTATGTGGTAAGGTAAGTAAAAAATTGAATGCTTTTTGGAACTTGTTAGATTTTTTTTTAAAGAAAAAAAGAGACACCTTTGAAAAGCAAACATTTTATTTCAGATTTTTCATTGCTGCAAAGTATCAAGTGTATTAAAATGACCCCCCTTTTGAATTCTTTTCATTTCTTCCCACAGAAATCTGTAAGCCATCAAAGAGATATAGCACTGAATCAGAGCCTCCGTTCAGAATTAAGAAGTACAGTATAAGAGATACCATAATTTGAGCTGCTGGGTAAAACCGAAATAATTTCCACCAATGAAAATAAAAAATGCTATCTTTTTGAGGTAGATGTGTCAGGCAAAGTGTCAGATAAAGTACTTCTTTGGTTATTATTTTGCACTTAGCTAAGATGCACTAGAGGGTTTTTTGTACCGGTACCTAAAGGGTAGTTACAAAGAAGATGGAGACTCCCCTTTTACAAGGAGTCCCATGGAGAGGACAAGGGGGAATGGACACAAGTTGCTCTTGGCGAGATTCCGATTGGACACCAGAGGAAAGTTTTTCACACTGAGGACAGTCAACCATTGGAATAATCTCCCCAGGGGAGTGGTTGACTTGGCCACATTGGACACCTTCAAGAGTCGGCTGGACAGGGTGCTGGGCCATCTTGTCTAGACTGTGCTCTTCCGAGAAAGGTTGGACTAGATGATCCCTGAGGTCCCTTCCAACCTGGGATTCTGTGATTCTGTGATTTTTAAATGAATTTAACATTCTCTTTTTCTTAATTGGTGTGTATAATTTGTGAACATTATTAAATAGTTGCTCATATGCCCACCTCAGGTGACTGCATTTCAGCAAAATATGAAGTGTTTATTAAGTAAACAGTATATTAGTTATTTTACAGTCCTTGAGGACAAAATGTATACTGTGCTCCAAGTAAGTTTATGAATAATATATAGTATGAAAATAAGGTAATACTTATCTTGGTTAAAAGAACTGTAGAACCTAAGATATTGTAACAATTTACATAGATTACTAGTATGTCTTTTAACACCTACATTTTTAAAGTATTTGCATGTTTAAACCACTTCCTCCTGTTCCCATAACCTCCCATCATTTTGTTGCTGTTACTGTGCAATGCTGAAAAAAACCAACCCCAAACAACCTGCTTCTGAATTATGGAACTTAATTTCCAACTAAAATCATGTCAGGTCATGTCAGACAGTGAGGAGAGACAGCAAGAGATACTTCTTTCCCTGTTAAATGTTAGGCTATCCATATATTTTTGTTTATGTATATATAAATGCAAAATATATATTCTAACATATTCTGCCACAAAAGGGGAAGTTTAATGGACTTGTAATGATTTGATCATGGAATGCCAATGAAATACCCAGCAACATATGTAAAGTAGCCCTGTGAATGCTAAGTACCAAGTATTTAGAGAAGTCCAGTGAAATTGAAAAGAACTGAGAACTGATCCCACCAATGGTAAGAATTCCCGTTCAAGCCCCATTTAAAATAAAACCAAAACCTCTTTGCAGACGTGATTCTGACTTAGAAACGAGCTACCTGAGCATAAGATTAAAATAAATGCCTCATCTTGTATACCCATATACAACTAACATGACCTAACATGTTAGAAAATAATAAATGCAGTTTGGTAAGTCATTTTGTAAGAGCACAGATCTGGATTTTCAGATGCTCACTTTGTATTTTACTTGGCTCAGACAGCTCTGCTTTAAAGTCTTGTGCCATGATGGAATGATAATTGGGCGTTGATGAAAAACATCAATCATCATTGTATTGTGATTCGAGTTATATTTGTTTTAAAGTTGAGCGGTAAGATGTTGTGAAATAAACCATATGAGTTTGGTTATTGCACTTTAAAAGCTCCTTCATTTCCAGTCCAAGTGTGAATCACTCCTTAAATCAATAGAGCTTATTGAAACTCTAGGATTACCTGAAAGAGTTTTGAAGAGTTTGTCAGTAAAGAAAAAAATATTCTGACTCTTCTAGTACATATCTCTTTGTGTTCCATATCCTCCCTAATACTTCTGAACTCTTACTATAGTTATTTTTCCACCATTCCTGCTGGGACAAGCCAGTCTGATTTTGAAGTTTTGTTTAGCCAAGTCATTCAGTGTTGTGTTATCAGGAATTTAAATGATTCATCTGCAAAGAAATGAAAATAAAGGCAAAATTTCCCAAATTTTCATTGATCTCAGGCTTATTTATGCCAGTTACTTCAGATCATTGGAAAGAGGTTAATCTTTGCCCAGGGTTGAAAATAAGTATCTAATTGCATAAAAGAGATTATATAAAGCTGAAACTGCTTTATATATGAAAATGTTTTGATTGTTACTTCCATGATAACCTGCCATTAACATCACAGGTGGTTGGTTGATCACAAGGACAGGTCTGAGGCTTGTTATTTTCATGACCCAGAAAGCCCAGAGCAAACATGAGTCTTACAAATGATGTAATCAATATGCAGTGCAAGTAGTGTGGCAGCGTACACCTTCATAGAGGAATACGATGATGCCATAGAGACCTTAATCCATGGAGATACATTTGATCTGAGTGCTCCTCATGCTCTTTTCCTCCTTTGACGCTGAGACCATGAGGAGCACCGGCTGAAAATTCCTAGATTTTTTTTTCTTCCTGTTAATATATGTAGGCATCAGAGCAAGAATCTTACGCTAATATGAAGTTCTTTCACTCCAGTGTACCGAAGCAGAACAGTGGCATTCTCTGTTCCTGCTTTTTCTCATCCAACATGTTAAATCTTCTGAGTCTTTTAGTGGTAAATACCTAGTGAGCAAGAGTTTCTGACATTAGAATGGGAGTTCTGAGGTCAACAAGGTCATATATACGTGATGATTTTAGGCAGACTTTTGTCAGAAGGCATAAGAAGGTTCAGAGCTGAGGGAATTTGTTTCATGGAGAAGTTAAGTGTGAAGAGGAGGGATTATCACCTTACTTGGGCTTTTGTTCTTTGGCGTTTCTACACTATAGAAACTAGGCTGATGTGTGAAAGTGAGTCAGAAAGTTTATGACTAGGGAGCTTGGCTGATCAAGGCCAAATGAAGGAGAGTTCAGTAACGTGGCAAATTAGCTGGGGAAGTGTGTTGCAACTGATACAACAAAAATACATTTGAAGATGCTGAGAAAGGAATAGCAGTAAAAGAGTTATACAGAAGGAATAGTTTCCTTCTTACTTTTTACTGTAAAATGTCTGTGATCTTCACTCTCCTTTTTCTTCTCCTTGTCATCCACCTTCCCTTGTTCTCACCAAAACACTTCTCTTTAACCTCCTCCTCTGATTACAGTGTCCTGTTTTTCCACTCTG
The DNA here is from genome assembly GCF_963921805.1 of Phalacrocorax carbo. Lineage (NCBI taxonomy): Eukaryota > Metazoa > Chordata > Aves > Suliformes > Phalacrocoracidae > Phalacrocorax > Phalacrocorax carbo. Next base: position 35,644,590 of record NC_087513.1, read on the forward strand.
AAAGTATGATCAACATGCCTGGGAATGCGTGGTGCAGACTGTTGGCTACAGCCCCTCACTTATTTTGGCTACAGAAACTACTGTTAATTCTTACATTCCTCTGCCTCTTCCCCCCAATGAACGCAAACTACTTTGAAAATTATGAAATTAATTAATGATGCCACAAGACTTCTGCCTAATTTTCTTTTATTAAGGGTTTAGACTAATTTCAGCTTGGGCTAGAGGCTGAAGTTATCTGTCAGGGTCACATAAGTCAGAGCTTTTAGGTTTTAGCTTTCAGCTTTTAGAAGCCAAGAATCACCTGCTTTGAGGGGGGGAAAACCCACAAACAAACAAAAAAACCCTCCTTGTACCATGTTGTCAGTTTTGCTTTCATGGACAAACAAGTGAAAAAGAGGATCAGCCTCTGGTATTCATATATTACTTCAATTTTCCTCAACTGTGTCTGTCCTTGCCTGCATGCATGAGAGGGGCTGCAGACAGTGCTGTGTTCTCGGTCCTTTAGAAATTAATCAAATGTTGAATATGCAAGCAAAGTTCTGAATACTGTCAACAGCAAGTGCCTAAGACCCTCAGAATGATTAGAGTTAACAGGCTGTTCTCAGTCCCTTCAGACCAGCTTTTCAGAAGAGCTCAGTTCTTGCATAACCTTAACTAAGGATAAGATTTTGAACAGTGCTGAGAAACAAGAAACTGATTGACCAGGATGTCAAAGATACTTGCCAAGGTCTAAACTTTTCATATAATGACCACTTAATCTGATCCTAAACACTGGTTGAGCTTATCTTGATTCTATGATTATAAGTATTATAAGTTTCATAAATATGTTGACTTCCAAGATTTCTCAGACAAGAGGGGGAAATTTGTTCATTAAGAATAAATCTTGACTTTGAACACTAGGCTTACTTCCGTGTCTTGGCATGAACTGAAATTTTAACTTGAAAATAATTTCTTAGCTATTCTCTAGAGGCATAAGTGTATAGTTTCTATGCCTAGACATGCTAAACCTTGGCAATTCTGTTTTTATTTATCTGGACTGGGTATTATTGTATTCGTTTAGGTCATATTATCCTGCTTGTATATTGCATGTATTTTGTTTTTTTAAGCGGTATATTAAACGGGGCTAGCAGAGACATGATTTCTATTACTTCCTTCACATGAAAGAGGAATGCAGGGAGACCTAACCAAACTCACCAACTGTGGCTTGTTGCAGTGACATTACAGATCATGGTAACGACCTCTAGAAGAGTTTGCTCTGTTTTAACCAATAATCATTATAACCTTATTATGCTTACCTTTTAATGCTATAAATGGTAAAGGATTAGTCACCTTTAATTACTCTGAAGCATAATTTAAAAGGATTTTAGGATAGAAATTAAGTCCAAAAAATGGTTCTAAAAATATCATTCAGGTTTATGGAGTTCTGCTCTTTTTACAAAGTCCGAGCAAATGACATCTCTGTGCTTTCCAAAATATAATAAAACAAACTAAAATATCCACAGATTTTTCCCATATCCTCTTAAGCAATCTTCATTTCCTTGAAAAATAACCTCATAGTGAAAAGCTGAGCCTCAAAAGGCAAAGAGGGGAGGGGAAAGAAGTCTGTGTTTAAGAAACATTTGCTTCTGTGTATTCAGGCCTGCATTAAGTCCTTGGCCTGTCTACCTATCTGTAAACACAGTCAAAATGCCCCAAGGTATTAAAACCCAATGTGTCAGCAAATACTAGGAGTCAGGTGTTTAGTGCTCGGGATGTGTGGATGCTTGAGATTTTGCCAGACACCACTGAACAGCTTTCATCCATGCATGGTTTATAATGTGACAAAATATGCTGAATAAGAACAATGGTGGAAACAACACAATAAATAGGCTCTTTCTCAGCTGGGCTTCAGTCTGATGTCATTATTATTGCCCAGAGCAGCAAAGTGATCTCAAAGTGCCTTTCTTATCACTGTGAATGGTTCACCCTGCATAAACTGTCATCATTGATCTTACAGTTGGGTTTTGAGAATTTACACTGTAGGGGTCGTATGCAATTTTTGTACTTCCCTTAACTAAGTATGCAAGGAAATCTTTCCAGCAGCTGTAAACCTTCTCACAGTTCTTCATCATCTCCAACTTTCCAAGCAGTCTTCACTATCCCAGACTCTTTGGAGTTTATTGCTCTCACCCCCCATACACATGCCTACTATTGCAAGGGTTCTGAAAACATCTTTCTCCACTTCCTCTCTTAGCTGTAAAGACCAGCTGTCTGCAATCAAATGACCATGCCTGGGGCTACTTTGAGCATCCTGGAAGGAAAGATGGGAAGTGAAACTTTTGTGAACAAGTGGCAAGAAAACTTTTAACAACTAATGTGTGAATGAAGTTATAGGGATGCTAAGTGCAAACCATTGTCATTCTAAAGGATTTATACACTCCTTGAGATAAAAATCACTGTGTATGTCCCTTTTTCTTGCAGTCTTCCCTTGGTATCTCCTGTTAGCTGAAGCATCAGAAAAAGGAAATAAAAAAGACATCTATCTGAAAATACTGTAAGTTTTCCCAAGGATCAGGGGAAAGGCCACACTACTGAGAATGAAAATGGATATGGCAGACAGCTAAATACAAAGTAGGATGAAAGAGAGGCTTATAGATTCATGGGGAGCAACATCAGTCAGACCATTTTTGATAGACCATAGGAGCACAACTAACCTTTGCTGGACACAACATTGCAAGTTAGATGTAATTTAGGTATGATTTAGTACATTCATTCTTCTGAAAAGTTTGTTTATACAACTTGTTTGTACATCTAAGTTGCACAGATTTTTGGAAACATTTTTTGTAATGGGAGGGAGCTCTTGTGCATGGACCCTCTTTTGCTCATTTGAAAGCAGTGTGTTCGTTCAGCATACACCTTTGAAGAGTAGTTGACACATCCTCGCCTGCCAATTCTGCTGTAACAGTGTTACTGCTGGAAAAAGAAAAGAGTGGAACTGGAAACCAGGAACAGTAACACCTTAAACCACAGAAAATAGAGTCACTCACCATCGCCTGTCAAAGCCCTAACATATGTGAAGAATGGCAGTGGAAGTAAATATAACCCAGCACGGATAATGCAGGGAGCTCTATTCCACCTCTGTGTGCTGTCTTCAGGCAAAAATGTATATCAGCTGGAGGCACCTGAGAAGAAACCACTGAGAATAATCAGAGGTGTAGAAAACAGCAGTTTTCCCGAAATGTGTAGAAAACTTGGACAAAGGAAGAGTTTTCTAGCTCTACAAAATCAGGAGCGAGCCATGTGTATATTTGAAAATTTTTAAGCATAGCTGCAAGAATGAAGGAACTGCATACCTGCATAGGCATAGAGAGGTAGTGGGCTTACATTTTAGCAAGACCTACCTAGAATAAAGGCAGAGGGATGGGGATGGGGACACTTTATCCTGTGGTAGATTGTCTAGAGCTGTTGTGAACTCTTCATCACTGTAGATCCTTGGAGACTGACTACATCACGTTCTGCTGAGGATATTTTATGTATAGTTCATCCCTAAGGTTAGATCAATCTTATGAAACTTACCTGTGGCGAAAGATGTAAGTACTCTACCTGACTTGGTTACATCACACTTAAGTATGTTTTTTTTGTTTTGTTTTTTATTTATGTGTTTGTTTGGGTGTGGGTTTGTGTTTTTTTTTTTGTTTGGTTTTGTGTTGGTTTTTTTTTTAGTGCCCTCTGGCAATTGTAAAACTGGCAGGGAAAATAAAATAAGAAAAATAATTAGTGTAGCCAGTGCATCTGCAATTTTTTCCTAATGTTTACTTTGAAGGGCTTTGCTAAAGTCCAAAAAAAGACTGAAGTGAAGCTAGACTGACATAGAAATTTCAATCTCTTCCCACTAGTGGATGAACAGTTTTGAGGATACTAGTATTCAGAAATCAGAATTAGGTGATAAGTTGATGCTTGTGTGATATAATGTTTCCATCTGGAGTCATTCACAGAATAAGAGGAAACCATTTACACTGTCCTGTACTGCTTCTTCAACCTACCATATAGTAGGTAGACTTGCATTCATAAATCATAGAATAGTTTGGGTTGGAAGGGACCTTTAAAGGTCATCTAGTCCAACCCTCCTACAGCGAGCAGGGACATCTTCGGTTAGATCATGTTGCTCAGAGTCCCATCCAACCTGACCTTAAATGTGTCCAGGGGTGGGGCATCTACCACCTCTCTGGGCAACCTGTGCCAGTGTTTCACCACCCTCATTGTAAAAAATTTCTTCCTTATATCTAGTCTGAATCTATCCTCTTTTAGTTTAAAACCATCACCCCTTGTCCTATTGCAACAGGCCCTACTAAAAATTCTGGCCCCATCTTATTTATAAATCCCATTTAAGTACTGAAAGATCATGATAAGGTGTCCCTGAAGCCTCCTTTTCAGGCTGAACAACCCCAGCCTGTCCTCACAGGAGAGGTGTTCCATCCCTCTGATCATTTTTGTGGCCCTCCTCTGGATCCATTCCGACAGGCCCATGTTTTTGCTGTGCTGAGGACGCTGGAGCCGGATGCAGTACTAGAGGTGAGATCTCACCAGAGCAGAGTAGAGGGGCAGAATCACCTCTCTCGACCCGCTGGCCACGCTGCTTTTGATGCAGCCTGGGATATGGTTGGCCACCTGGGCTGCAGGTGCACATTGCCAGCTCATGTCCAGCTTTTCATCCACCAGTACTCCCAAATCCTTCTCTGCAGGGCTGTTCTTGATCCCTTCATCCCCCAGCCTGTATTTATATTGTGGGTTGTCCCAACCCAGGTGCAGGACGTTGCTCTTGGCCGTGTTGAACCTCCTGAGGTTCACATGGGCCCACTTCTTGAGCTTGTCCAGGTCCCTCTGGATGGCATCCCATCCCTCAGGTGTGTCAACCGCACCACTCAGCTTGGTGTCATCTGCAAACTTGCTGAGGGGGCACTTGATCCCACTGTCTATGTCACTGATGAAGATATTTAATAGTACTGGTCCCAGTACGGACCCCTGAGGGACACCACTTGTCACTAATCTCTGTTTGGACATTGAGCCTTTGACCTCTGGGTGTTATCATCCAACCAATTCTTCATCCACTGAACAGTCCATCTATCAAATCCATATCTCCAATTTAGAGAAAAGATGTTGTCGGGGACCATCTCAAAGGCCTTAGAGAAATCCAGACCGATGACATTCATAGCTATTCCTTTGTCCACTGATGTAGAGTCACTCCATCATAGAAGGCTACTGGATTGGTCAGGCAGGACTTGCCTTTGGTGAAGCCATGCTGGCTGTCTCAAATACCTTCCCTGTCCTCCATGTGCCATAGCATAGCTTCTAGGAGGATGTGTTCCATGATCTTCCCAGGGACAGAAGTGAGACCGACAGGTCAGTAGTTTCCCGGGTCCTCTTTTCTACCCTTTTTAAAAATGGGTGCAACATTTCCTTTTTTCCAGTCACCAGATACTTCGCCTGACTGACGTCACTTTTCAAATATCATGGAGAATGACTTGTCAACTACATTAGCCAATTCCCTCAGGACCCCGGGATGCATCTCATCAGGTCCCATAGATTTATGTATGTGTAGATTTTTCAGGTGGTCATGAACCTGATCTTCTCTTACAGTGGGAGGGACTTCCCCATTCCCCATCTTGTGGTCCATGCACTTGAGAGGTGTGGGAAGAGATGTTGCCAGCGAAGACTGAGGCAAAAAAGTTATTGAGTACCTCAGCCTTCCCTTCATCTGTTGTTACCAGTTTGACAGTTATGTTCATCAAGGAGGGTACACTTTCTTTGACCTTCCTTTTCTGGATGACATACCTGTAGAAGCCCTTCTACCTATGGAAGATATTCTAAATGATTCAGACATCCTATACTTTCAGATAAAACTGGACCATTATGTCACTTAGTCTGAGTTTCTGTATAACACAGAACAGAATCTTTCACCATGTAATTTACTTCATATAGCATTTAATTTCTTGTTGAGGTACAGTACCTTAGAAAATCAGCAAAATCACATTTTAAGGCTTCACAGAGAGGATACCACCCCATACTCTACTATATTTTACTAGTGATTTATCAACCTTATTGTTAAAGATGTACAGTAATGAGTAAGGCTTTACAGCTGCAAATTTGCTCCTAATGTGGCTTCATTGCTTTGTAAAGTCAATACAAGCCAAACTAACTTCTTCCTCAAAGATAGACCATAAGTTCCTAAGGCAGTGAACAGTGTTAAAACTCAAGTACACCTCCCACCTGGATTCACATTCCATATCGTCGCTGGTACATAATCCCATGTGCCTCTTGTTAGTTTCTTCCCATTTGATAGTCTTTAAGGAGAAATATGTTCACCCACTTAAATATCTTAAAAATAAGAGTGACGAGTCCTGCCTAAATAAACAACAGATGCTCAAGTATACCTTGGGGTGAATACATCAGTCAGAATAATCATTATCACATAATACGCAACCACATTATCTTCATCTGTTCCTGTGGTGTATTCCCAGGAAACCTAGGCAACATATTTCATTCTACCAGGAGACGGTTGGGTTCAAGGCACACTCATAAAATCTTCACACTCCCTTTTTGAAGAGATGAAACATACATAAACATTTCTAAAATAAGCAGAAACAAACAGCATGGGCAGCATATGAAATAAATTTTAGCATAATTTTGCAGTAATTTTCTCTACTACCACAAAGAGGATCTTAAAATGGCAAATCCAGATGGCGATTTTTGAAATATACCCTGTCAAAAACTGTGAGGATCTTCAGGATCCATGACTGTGTATTCAGAATATTTGAGATAATAATCTTTACCGTGAAATTCAGATACAGTGTGGCATTGGGATCCTGAATAAACTTAATGGTTTTGCCTTCTTGTCTCTCATTACAGTTCCCTTTCTATTTCTGAATCTAAAGACTTAAGTATGTGTTTCTGTAGTTCTGTGCTGTTTGATACCAAGTCCACATGAGGACTAGATTATACTGGAGAAAGTGCAAGTTTCTGACCAGTGAACCCCACGCAGTTTTTTGTGTATTGATTACAAAAACCTTGTATTTACCTCCTGTGTGTTGATCCACTTTATGCAGGAAAAAAGTGTATGATTTAATAGCTCTAAATGTTTCTTATTTTTCTTGTAATACAAAGGTTTACTAATTTCACATTTGTTGTGGTACCAAATCACCTTCATGCTTATATCTTAAGCTCTAGAGAACTTAACAGATTTTTTTTTCTCACATGTTTTACCTATAATGTTTGGTTGACCTACACAGTTGAAAAAGAACAACATTATTTTAAAGGTAGTAAGGATATAAGCACTGAAATATTTAGGGTGTTAGTTGTACCAAATACAGGTAGGTGCAAGTTAGTGTAGATTAGCAAGTTATATCTATGCAGAATCTAATTACTAGGGATGGCTTAGATGGTAGGGTGCTTATGGCACTGACATAATCTGTGTGTGGAGGAGTGAAGTATTTACAAAGTGGTGTAGATCATTCTCTTGGTTTTGAGTCAAATGTGGCTTCAGAGCCAAAATGTATTAAATTTACAGTCTCCTTAAAGTATTAGGGATCCAACCCAACTAAGGTCCAGACAGAAGTCTAGTCCACTTACTGTCCACCACTGCCTAATTCATAGTTACTGTCAATAAGTACTGCAAATGCTGCAGAAAACAGCCCGCTCACAGAGGAGATAAGCTCTAGGCTCTGCATAGGCTGTTGGGTTTTTAACTCACACCTCGGGGGATTACTATTACTCCTAGACAAATGGATACTTAGGCTGTATCTGTGTCAATCCGTTCTCATGTAACAGAAAGAAATGGGGATGGAACCCAGGCTGAATTTAATGACTGAGACTCACCTTCTGATTCTCACAGTCTTAGCTACTTCTTGGTTCACTCCGAGTTCACTTGTTTTTTGACTGGGAGGATGGTCAAGCACTGTAATAAGCTGCCTATGGAAATGGTCATGTCCCCAAGCCTGCCAGTGTTCAAGAAGCAATCAGACAATGCTCTTAGATATGTGGTTTATCTTTCAGGTTGCCCTGTGTGGAGTCAGGAGTTGGACTCGATGGTCCTCTTGGTTCCCTTCCAACCCAGGGTATTCTATGATTTTATGAATCTATGAAAGTGACACCTACTAGGAGCATCCATAGCCTGATTGTCTCCTTGGCATGTGTCCAAGATCCTGCATATAGTCTGAAAGGACCTGCAGCCTCCCATTTTCATGAGTGGGGTGCTTTGAGCACACATTATGCAATAGTTGGATAGTGCCTCTACCATGCTATTTGTAGTAGGCATTTCGTTTCTGAAGACTAGACTCTAAATAGGGGTCTATGCCTATTGTTTTCCTATTTCCTCCTTCTGCTTTCCTTGGAAAATTCAAAAGTATCACTTAACTGGACTGGGTTGCTATCTGGACAGGCCTAAATTAGTTTGTCTGGATTTCCCTCTGTATGTTTTCAGAAATATGTCTGTTGACTTTATGGGTAACTTAGGCAATTACTTTAGTTGGATGAGGTCATTTTACCACCCCTTATCACACTTATGCATCCACAGTAGACAGCTACTCTTTCAGTGAGGCAGCACCTAAGTTTAGATCTAATTTGGATTCCACCCAAAATTTTATTGTTACAATTAGACCTGTGTACATACTTTGTGCCAAATTCTGCTCTCATACTTGTCACTGATGTCTGTGAAGTTAGGCTGGATTTATACAAATATGATTCAGAACCAGAGATTATATGTTACTCCAGAATATGGGTGGCGGTACACATTTGGATTCAGATTGTAAATAGCAAGGGTATTTTCCTCATTTAAATACCAAGATTAACTCTGAATTCAGAAGCGTTTGCAAAATTCTGGCTGAGATACTGATTTTAGAATGATTTTAGGCAGAATAAGGAGTCAATAAGATCCAAACTCTGGTTACCACAAAAGCATTTCACTGAATGAAGTCAATAGTAGATCTTGAAAGGATCAGCCTTTGCTGTAAAGACCATGCAGCACTTTTTCTTTTTTGTTATCAAGAGGATAATATTTTTCATGGCAAGCTTTGTAGGTGCAAAAGAGTTTGTGGGAGGAGGAATAATGAGGAGGGAGAGCAAGCTACTATTACAGAGAATTATGTATAATTTAAATCAGTGTCCATTGGCCAAAAGCTTTTCTCAGTATCCAAATGCAAGATTGTAGCTGGGAACCAAGAACGAAGACAAGCTTAAGAGGACAGGAAACCCTGTCTTGGAAAGCAATGAAGCACAAAGAATTGCAAGTTTGGAACAATTAATGCTTCCCAGTATGAACAAATTACAAATGAAAGACTATGACAAAAAGGGTCCATGTGAATCTTGATTGTTTAAGAGACAACCAAAATTCCAAGCAGAAGGAGACAAGCAATATTACTTCTATATATAGCACTGCTATACTACATTAGCACATCAATGCTATCATCTATACTTGAAAGGAATGCAGATGTATTAAAAATTTGAAACAGTCCTGAAGATGAACTTGAGACTATAAAGCTTATAATGTAAGTTAAAAGGAGGTCAGTTTCTGTGAACTTCTTTGTTCATAGAAGACAGTCCCTGAGCTTCAGGTGATACTGAGGTGAGCTTTGATACTAAATGAGAAGGAAAATGTTACAAGGCCTAGCAAGTGAGGCTCAAATCAGGCAAACTGAATGTTAAGGGAAGGTGCTTTCATAGTTCAATGTGCAAGTAGCTTACAGCAGAAAGGCAGCAGATGCAAGATCACCTGGAATTATTAGAGCAAGATTGTGGTGCTTTCTTAAGGACAAGAAGTCAAACTCCTGGAAGAAAATCTATGAGTGGGAAAATCAGAGAGGACAGTGGAGTGATGTGGTCATAATGGTTCTTTTGGCCTTGACATCTAATTCTGCATTTCAGGGAACTTTCCTCTGCTTTCCATTCTTCTAAGAGTCAAAAGAAAACGTACATTTTGCATTGCCCTCAGAAACACATGGCAATGACTATGATCAAACGCAATATGCTTGAGAGTTTCAGGCAGTTATATGCTAGAGAAAATTAATAATTTTTTGTCTCCCTTTACAAGTGACAGATATATTTTTGAGATTCTTTGGCCGGATCTTAGTTTGAAGCTGCAGTCAATGGACAGTTTATACAAGATAGGTCAGATTAAAATTCAGAGGAGGTACAAGGAATCTTAGTTGGCTGGCCAGGGTTGGTATCCATCCATATGTCAGAGCTCAGAGAAAAAAATACGTTGTCTTTTTTGTAGACCAGATTGGCCTATGGGTTTCTGTTATTGTTGTTTCACTGTTTTGTGTTTAGTATTGAGGAGAGGTTGTTTATTTACTTGTGATTTCCCTTTCCTTTGTGGCATGAGATATGATTCATCTTGCTCAGATCATTGGAACATCTCTTACTTAATGAGCTTCTGGGTCTTTCCTGGTTGCTGCTGGGAGAAGACAGTTGTTTCAGCTCTCAAATGTCGAAATGTTTTTGTTTAAGCCGATCTGTTGGCCTTAGTGTAAGCTATCTGGGTGAAATGGGTTGTGAATGGGAGGCTGTGAAAAAACTTACAGACTAGGAAAACCGTTAGCAGTTTTATGTATAGTTTCTCTTAGAAATGCCTCTCCCTTCTGTATTTATGTTCTACCTCAATTATTTTGGTAAAAGGAAGAAAAAATATAATACACTGCATGTGATAGGTAGTATGAAGAGTTTCAAAGAACTTCTTTCACTTATTCTTTAGGACACAGACTAAATCTATCAGCAACTTAATGTCATCCCGCTTTCACGTTATGTTGTCCCATACAACATATGCATTATAAAATATTTGTACTATGTAACCCTAAAATGTAATATTTATACAATCTGTTTCCCTCATTGGTTACTTAGTTTTTTAGTCTTCTATTTATATTTAATTTGGCTGGCAAATGTGTGTTACTAAATTTGTTACTATCATTTCATCTGTAGCATAAAAAACCAATAACACTTCTTTAAAAAAATAATTAAACATATGCAAAAGAAAAGCGACTTTAACAGGAAGCTCACTACCTGTTTAGGAGTCTGAACCACTTCCAGCTCCAAGGCCAAAATCTCAAGATTCGTACCCCTTACAGACAGGAGTTTCTGCAATGGGCTGTGTTTGCCCATATTTATTAAATGCTTTCCCCAATACCATACATTTTATGTAAAGAAGATTGGAATGTTTGAAATAAGTAAATGTGTCTTGGTAAAGTTTCATGTCATTTAAATAAAAAATAAAAGCACTGAATAAATAAATATACACAGTATTTTTTGTCTTCTAATGGCTGCACAGAAAGTACTACATAGTCCCCACCTATATGACACACAAAATACTGGTAAAGAACCTATGAACTGAATGTGTCTTTCCAAGCAAAATGTGAAATTGTGCATTCAATAAATACAGAAATAAAATTAATTTTATTTCATTTTATTGCTGCAAAAGGTGTCAGTATCTGTAGTCCATATACAGAATATTCATACCTATTCAAACACACACGTATATGTAACTCACGGTAATAACAGATATTTTCCCATTGGGTTTATATTTTCTTTCAGTGCTGTAGGCGTCTTTTTTAAAGAAGCAAATATGCTGCAGCTGCACATAGCCATAAAAGGTCTTAGTTAAATGTGCTTCCTCAAGTGACTATTTTATTTTGGACAGTTTTTATAACCAAAACTTCTCAAAAAGTGAACAAACACCCAAATCCATTTTTTCTCTCATGTCACTTTATAGGCAGGTAGTAGAAATGCAGAATACAAAAAAACTTTTCTCTTTTGAAATTGAAAAAGTTACATAATTACAGCAAAAACATTCTTTGGGTTTTATTTTACTTTTTCAGTCTTGATGTTTTCTGAAATGGCCAAGTCATTAAAACCCTTCAAGTGAGAGATTGCAAAGTATGTAGCAGCCTTGATGAGACTGAGTACTATTCTCCAACACGTAGGTATATTATATTGAACACACTTCTTTCTTTTCAATTATCTCCACAGCAGCAAGAAATAGAAAATATCAGCATGGGAGACTTTGTGTAGGGACTATGTTCAATTTATCCTTTGTTACATTGTTCCTTCCCTGATAGATAATAAAGCTGTCTCTATTTATTTTTTAAGAAATACTTCAGAACTGTAAAAACATAACACCTTCTTCTGTTCTTTATCTGCACTGAGATCCCTTTACACTTCTTTGGCTATAAATGACATTTACAGCCCACACTGCCAAAGTGGTTTAATGGATTTTGGAGGATAAGGCCCGTTTTGCTAAACATGGAGATAGAGTGTAAAATGATGGTGAACTATGCGACCACACACCTCCACTTACTGACATACATAGTCTAAATGAGCCTATAGAGAATCAAAACTGGTGGAATTTACAAGCTGGGAAAAAAAGAAGAATGTGTAAGGAGGTGGAAATTAAAGCCAATTTACACCTTCCCTACCCCTCATGCTAGTTATTTTTCCTGTTACCACCTTCTCTTCCAAACTCTTGGTATGCAGCCTACACCATCATATGCTGAGATTTACACTTTTTTTTTTATTCTGATACCCATTTTCCCCCCTCTTATACCTTTATCTTTTAATTGAGACCATACTTTTAAAGCTTTCTTTCCTTCCACCTCTTCTAAATGACACTGACAACAGCAGTATCACAGGATGCACCTTCCCTCACTGCTTTACCCCGGTGCTGTTAAAGGTTTATTTAATCTCATAGTAGAGGTGGGACCATATAAGGCTCTTACTCTATTCAGGAAAAGTTAATGGTTCCCTGCAGGACTATATAACTCTTCTTTACTTATATTAGGAATAGTTTGATTCTGGCACCGCAGCTCTGGAAAAGACATTCATCATGTCTTTCTGTTTCTTGTTTAGTGAGTGGGATTATGCAAAAATGGAGTGTGAAAAGGGATTTGAAATGCACTTTTTAATTTATATGTTACAGAAATTCTGAGAAGTCACAGAGGACTATTCTGAATTAGTTTTCTTATTGAAATCTGCAGTTTATTATACTGAGAAGGGACTCTAAAAAGCAAATAAAAAAGTCTGGTGTAATGACTTAGTGTTTACAGAATATAACTGCTACAAGACTGATTGCATGATATATTACTTCTTTCATTGTGAGCCACAAAACAGGTAGAGGCATGGTAGACTAATTTGGTTTATATATTCAGCTGTAAGGCTAGACACTGCATCATTCTTTTCATAAAGCAGGGACTGGAGGCATGTGGAGCCCGTAGCCATGACAACAATAAACCAGCTCCGAGCCTGAGCTGTAAGTAAGAAACTCAGCCTTGTCTCCATCCCTTCCTGCTCATGACCCGACTCTACTTGCTCTCTGGAGGGGGGGCTGGGTGCTCATGAATGATCTATTGAGCAGAGGTACTGTACGGAGAAGTGCGTCTACAACGAGCCTTTTAGCAGAGTTTCCCACCATTACACTAACATGAGCACAGCTCCAGTCTTGCTAGCGGTGACTTCAGCTCGAGCATGCCAAACCTCTTGGCAGCTGCTCAACTTCACCATATAGATTTATTGCTGTATAGTAAACACTGGTGATAAAAAGACAAATATCTTGTCTACATTAGAACTCCCACTGTTGCTAGCACTGATGGAGCTGCAGGAAGAGCAGTGGACACCTAGGACTGCAGCTGGAATCAGTATCGATTGCAAATACTGAAAAGTCCTTGAACATCAGATCCAAACTGCCTAAGCTGACATTTTATTGGCATGAACAGGCTATATGAAAGCAATATAGGAACTTCTGGTGTGCTACATGTTAAAAATTGATTATCTGTACACCTCACATGAAATGAGCACTAATGGTAAAAGGAAGGATCAATTTCAGATGGCAGATCTGTTTTCAGACTGCAGTTCTTTGTGGCTGAATGTTCTTTGTGCAGTGTGTAGTGCACCTTGCTGCTGGCTGTAGACGTGGTTAATCACATGGTGCTAACAGGTCCTCCTCTTTTCATATGCTCATTGTCATCAAAATTCCGTTGGTGGTACGTTAAGTAGTATAGGAATGACAAGTGGCAGTAGCTGGCAACAGAATAGGGAGAAACTCAGAGGAACTAATTCAGCAATTTATCCCACCATATTTTATTCCAAATGAGAATTTCTACAAATCCCATGTGGAATCACTGCAGTACTTTCTGCATTCCTTCTTCCAAGAAGATGAAAATCTTCGTATTTTATACATCTGTTTTCTGTTTCTTTTGGGTCACAGAAGATGTTAAAATTCACATCAGTTTGCACTGTGCAAACTGTTCTTCCTGGTAAGTATGACTACACAAGGACCTCTTCTCAAGAAGGTCTCAAGGCTACAAAAATGAAATGAGCAAGGTATATTATATTCATGAGCACAAGTGAAGATTAATTTAGCGATGGAGTTAATGAGATCTGTGATTACCTTCATCTGGGCTGGACTCTGTAATGACTGGGAACAATACTGAGGAGGAAGAACTGTGAGGATACAGATTCTTTGCAGTGTTTTAATTCTGAGTCAGTCAATTAGTTTAATTTTCATCTGTTTTTGCAGTAATGGTGGTTTCTGATTTTAGATACAATAAATTAGAACAGCCTAATCTTAATTTTGCTAGTGCTAGAGTCATCACTGGATAATAATACTCAGCAAGAAACACTTCTGACTAGCTGCAGGTGTCAGTGGCTCATCCTTTGTGTTTGCCTCACCAGATGATGGAGTCCCAGTAGATCACAAATGTCTGGACTGCTATTTTAGTATGAACTCTTGGGTTCTCATGAACATAAGAAATCCACTCACATGTCATATCTAATAATATACCGCTGTTACTCCAAGGAACTTCTATAATCAGCCCCCAGAAAGTTAGCTGTTACAAGTTTGTTAACTTTTGGTGAGTAACTGTAAGATAAAGTTTTTGCACAGTCAGTGGCGGTGGGTCAGGCTTAAGATCTCAGTAGTAGTTTTCTGTGCATTGCTCTTCTACCTGTTATTTGTTTCTGCATCTTTTCCATTCACATTTACTCATGCTGTTCAGAAAAATGTCATGAACCTAAAAATACTTCCTACTATTAAGATTGCCAGGGCATAAAAACAAATTAAGTGCCTTTCATTTTATTAAGGTAATGGTTTTCATTATTAACTTAGGAAAGCATAGTTAGAATTTTAGAATGTTAGGCTGTGAATTTCTGTGTCCAAACAAATAAAAGCAGAAGCTGGAAAAACAAAACAATGCATAACATGCCTTGGAACAATGCACCAAAGATGAAAAACAAATTTGCCATCCCCACAGTCATTTTATTGTTGTTACTTGGCTATACCATTTTGATTAGGTAGCAAACTCTGGTGTTCAATGGACCTTTTACCTGGTAGGAAATAAATGCATTGTTTCTATAATTGAAACAAAGTAAAAATTACATTTGACTTTTGTATCAGTAGTTATTTTGGAAATATTACAATCTTTCAACTGTAAACACAAACAGATAAAGCACCAACATTTTACTTACTTGACAAAAACAGTTTTAATTTAAAAAATTCTACCTATGCAAACTAGTGTCAGCAATTCCCATCACAAAGGCTTAATCCTTCACAAAAATAAGCAAAAAAAACCCCCCAAACACTGCATAAGGCACTTAACAATTTCTTATCTAATAATGTTTCTGAAGGGTAATTTTTCTTCAGAACAGAAACAGATTAAATGTACTGGATATATTCAGTTTGAAATATTGTAACTGGGCCTCCTTTATAGCTTATCTTTGTAGCCTTGAAAAGATGCAGTTTGGAGAAGTCTAAGACTTTTACCTTACTACCTCCAACATCAAACTAACGTATAGCATCCAGTTAAGGTGACCAGGCATCACAGGTGGCAGTTAAAGAAATGTTCATTCAAAAATAGCATCCAGGTAACTAACAGTAGATTAAAAGGAAGCCCTGACTGCAACTTTGAATTCCCTTTGGGTTTTGTATGACGCTGCATGCATGTCCCCAGGTTCAGAAGGAGCATCTGACACAGGACACCTTCTCACTGCTTTCTTTGATATTACATTCTAGCAATGCTTTTCAAAACAGAAATTATCTTTTTCTTTCTAGGTGCAAATCTGCAAATGGTGATATGTTATAAAATCATCCTGACAATAAACCTACAGGAAGAGAACGGAGGAATGCGGGATGTGTGATGTCTGGCACACGTACGCTGCCAAATATCTGGAAATTCTCCTCGGCCTTGCTCCTTCATCTGAGCATCTTCCGAGGACACCTCAGGTGCCAAAGTCAACCAAAAGCTCCAGGAAAGAAACCCTACACAGAAGTTTAAAGCATTGATAGTGCTGAAGGTGCACTGAGATGGGCGCTCTGCACCTGAGCAGAGCCCTGTGATGTCCCCTGCTTCCCTGCCCATGCCACGTGAGGAGGGAACAGAACATAACTGAGGACAGAGGGATGCTCCTGGCCGCTGTGCACCCCCACGGTCATCTCCTAAGGCCCCCTGCACCCCACATCGGCACTGCAGGGCTGGAGAGAAACTACAGTGCTGTGCTGGGAACGTCTAACTTGTCTCTTCTGTGACAGGGAGGACCAGCTGCAAGTCTGAAAAATAGAAAGGTTCACTTTTACTGTATAGTTCTGTATACAAGAGCTATACATCAGCTTCTGGACTGAGGCAGAGGAACAAGAAGGGAAAAAAACACATTTAGCACAGTAATAATTATAAGAACAAGTCTATTAAATAAATGAGCTGTGTCTAAGATAGAATTGAGGACAAAAAGCATGTTAAAATTGACTGTCTTTAGAATCAAAGACAAAATAAAATGGTTTGGTTTGCTGAAGGAACGACAGTATTAAACAAACTGCAACCTTTATATCCAGTCTATCAATGAAACATGTATATTAAAATTCAAAGTGCTAATAAAGCACTAGTGAAACAATATGTTGTTTCTGCTCATTCAGTGGTACTATCTTTTAATTAAATTTAGATTAACATGCTAGCAAATGTAGGAAAATTGTTTCAGGAATGCAGCCTGTTCTTTAAAGCAGGACATAATGTTAAATATATGTTGATACAGATTTTATAGAGTTCTTTACACAATTTTATAAGAAGAAATTACTTCCCATGAAATAAAATTTTTTTATATTTTTATTACATAGCTTATGAAGAAATCTTTAAATGCACACAGGAGGAAGTGTGTGTGTGCGCGCGCACGTGCATGTGCATTTGTGTGTGCACGTATTTGTTCACAAGCCAAGAATGTTAAAGTTGCTGTCTGTAAAAAATATTTGTGTATTTTGGTACTGTTCACAGACTTGTAGGATAAAGGATAATACAAGAAAAGAAGCTTAAGTAATAGAATAACAAAACTAGTTCTCAGTTTGTAGGTTATAAATTATTTTCATCAAGAAGAGCTCAACATGAATGTATTATAGTTTATGTACTTTACCAAAAGTGCTGAATTTCAAATGGATCCTTTTGGCAGAAGAAAATACTAGAGTATTTTTCTACAGCACCATCCTTCAGGGACCTGAGAATGCTTTGTAACCATTAATTGAGCTTCACAACGCTTCTCTGGGGTAGGTATTTGTGGCTAAAATGAGGATCAGAGTGACTAAGTGATTTGTCAGAGTCAGAAGAAGCCTTGACTTTCAGCGGTTTTGCTGACAAAAAGGAATGTTTTTACCACAGGATAACTAAAGATGGCAGAAGCACAGCTAACACGTGTCGGGCTTCAAGTGCAAGATCAGCCCCAAGTGAGGCGAAGTGTGCATAAACTTCCTTAGCTAACTAGCAATAAAAACTACAAGTGCCTTACTTTTGCTAAGACTTTTAGGAACAAGCAAGTACCGTGCACATTCTTGTAGTAGTCCTACCTTTCTTCTGACTTCACTGAGGGCTTACTTTCAGATAAGCCAGGCAGAAGAAGGAGGAAAATTTAGCAGTCTCCCCTAAATACCTTGCTTTGGGCCTTTAGACAAAGTATCTGTTTTCATAGATCACTTCAGAAATGAGTGATCTTATGTATGAATATAGGTCTTTTTATTGGTCTGTGACTGTCCAGGCTGTATAAGAAAATAATCAGATATACACTGGCATTTTTGCAATGTGCCAACTTGAATTATTATGTGGTTATTGTGCATTTGACAATGGAGCTCCCTGGTGCTGTTGCTTAGAATGAGCACTTTGTTCTCTATCAGGTATGGATAGTTTTTATAAGATCTTGCTTTCAAAGTACAAATCATAATGAAGAACAGGATTTTGTTGTTCATGGACACATGCGCCACACATCTGTACACAAGTAGTGTTTGCTTGTGAATATTTATTCAGTTACTTTCAGAAGGGTCTGCAGTTTATTAATTGCCTTCCTTTATGTACCCTTAAAGATTTTATGTAACTCACCATCCTTCTAGTTCTTTTTTATTACTCTGCTGTGTTCCTATTATTATAGCTGTTGTAGAGTACTGCAGCTTTCTACATTGACTTTATTCACATTCGTATTTAGTCTTGATCTAGTAGAGGAGGGATAGATGCAAAAGTGATGAGAGTTTGGTTTATCCTTAGCCTTTATTATCGGATACCCACAAGGAAATAAAGCTTTGATCTACTTCCTCAGAAAGCTAATCCTGGTGATTATGTGGAGATATGTGCAGTGTTAGCTACAGGGATATACATCCTTAATCTCTTGGTGTTGAATACTTAATCCAGTAAAGATTCTTGGCAAGAAGATTTAAGAAAGAACAAAATAATTAAACTCTTCACAGGCATTTTTTTTCAGGAATGCAGATTTGGTAGCTTACTACTGCAGGCTCTCATTTTTTCATTTTTTGTAAAGGGGCACTTAAATAATAAAAATTGTATCACACCACAACAATATATTGTGAAACATAGTATTTTCATAGTTGCAAACTGTTAAACACTCAAAGGCCCAGCGTCCACATTGCAGAAATCAGACTTCGGGATGTGCAGCTATGACAAGGGTGGCTACAGCAATGCAGAAATTTCACTTTGCTTTATTCAGCTTTAGCCCCAAATTTTCCTTTTTGATGCAAACTGAGTATGATGAGCTATAAAAACAACACATAACTGACTTCAGATTTGTGCCAGTATTCAAAACTGAAGCCTAAATGATGATCACTGACAACATATCTGTATATTTGCATACACAGCTTTTCAGTTAGTATCTTAGGGAAATAAAATCATACCATGCATATCTCAGGGAAGAACACAATCCTGATTATCTATGTTTGGGTTTTTTTCAGACCGACTGGTCTTAGTTATACATGAGCTAAGGCCATTTTGCATACTTTGATATTTGAGGGATAGAAATTCCCCTCTGTGTGTGTGTGCGCGCGCGCGCACGCATGCATATGCACACATGCACTCAGGATCCTGGGGTACACCGTTATAGCAGACAATGCTAACGCCAGATTCTCCCTGGTACAAGACAGGCTTTTAGATGCCTATTACCAGTGTGGCTTTTCTTCATAATAGCACTTGTAAGTAGGAATAAATAAAATGGTTGAACTTTTAAATATTACAAACCTTCCTTTATTACAAGATGATCACACTTAGATTGAACAAAAAGAATATACGAAAAAAGGCTTCTACTTCTCAGTGACATTTTAATAGTTTGCAGTGTTTTACTAAAGATGCAGCAACTTGAAAAAGGCATTTTCTTACAAGTTGAATGGTTTGAAGTTATTCAGCTTAATTACAAGTGGCAGCTGTTCTGAATATATATGCTTTTTATCAACAGGGGAGGATGAAGAATGTATCTGTTAATGTGACAGTAGTGGAGTTCTTTCCTTTCTCAAAACCAGAGTTACTATATAGGTTTGTTCTTTGATAAGTTCAGTAATGACACAGTGTTTTAATGAATACTACACTGTGTATCTTAAATTGACAAACATGTTAGATGAAGTTCCTGTGCACATACAGAACTGACAGAAGTGAACAAACTCTTTGTAGACCAGAAGTAACATCAGGCTTGCAGACACCATGCTTTTTTTTTTTTTTTTACTAGGAAGGAAGTACATTAAGACTGTATAATTCATGCCTAACCAATTATCTACCGATACATTTTTCATCCATCTAATAAAACATTTTGCTTTTTAATCTTCCAAAATTAATTTAGGTCTTTCTTTCCTCAAAATTATGTTCAAAGAGGTTATAAATTACACTGAAAATGACATTAGAGAGTCTTGTGTAGAGCTGTGCTAAACTGCTGGCTATCATCTTCCCTGCATTTACGACGGTTAGGAGCACATCTTTTTGATTTTAGTGGAACTTTTGCTTCTGTGTTGTTAAGGTGTTTATGAAAATGAACTGCTTACAGCCAGTCCAACTTTTAAGATTCACAATCACAAGAGTTCTTGAAGTTGTAGTAATCAAATTACTACTTTGTAGTAATCAAAGTAATCAAAGAATATATATTTATAGCAAAAACATGAAAGATTATATATTTACATAGCATCATGTGAACATTTTGGCATAAAATCAAGACCATATTTAGCAATTTCAAAGAATTGTAATAACCATAAAAGAGATTCACATATGATTAAATAGTATTCCAAAAGGTCACTAAGCTAGAAATATGTTGTAACAAACCTCTCTGTCCATCTAAGGATTTCATAGTTGTCACTGTGGTATGTATCACACTCACTCAAATTTGTATCAGTGGAAGTGCTAAAATTCACAGCAACAGCAGTGATAAAACTGCCTTTTTGGGGTGTGTAGTTTTTTCCTCTTTTTTCTTCTCTTCCGTTCTTTCTTTTTTTTTTTAATTTTTTTTTTAATAACTCTGCCATTAGAAATAAAGGAGAGCTTCTCTCGTGCATAAAGTCCATGGGCTTTGATTCATCTGAATTGAAGCAAAGCCCATGGTTTTTGAAAACTTCAGCATTACCCAGCTGTTCACTGGGATCTGGTACAGAGACCTTGATGCAGAAGCAGTTGCCCCTACAGGCAATAGAATTCCTCATAATATCTAAAAAACCTGTTATATTCCTATTTAAACTTAAATCTAGGGACAGCTTGGGTGAATACGAAGGAAAACCTTTGCTTTGCATCACTCCTTGTTGCTTTCAGGTCTTGTGTCTGAAGAACACAAGGTGTAATTAACTGGTGGAACTCATTGACGCAGGTTATCATTTATGAACTGTGTATGAACATGGGTTCAAGAAGCAGTTAGACAAACATTCAGGATAGATTTCCAAGCTTACTGGGAAGGATGATCCAGATATTGCCTGTGGCTCAAGCAGTCTCAAAACCACTGGTTGCCAGATGCTGACAGGAAGGGATCACGCTATAGGCAGAGGAGGAGGAACCAGTCTCTTTGTGTATGGATTCTCATGCTCTTTTGCTATTTGATTCTGGAGACAAGATGTGTACCTAGGCTGATGTCACATGTTTAGTTCAAATAAGCCACCTAAATTTTCCTTAGCATGGAGACACTTGAGGGAGAGAAAGAGAAGGACCTCCTGAAGCTATTTTACTCCTTTCATTTTAACATATACAAATGTGAGATGAAATGTCTCCTGGAGGTGCCTGTTCCTCTACTGGCTATTAAAGAAAACTGAATAATTTATACTAAGACCCTAACCTGACCTAAATGTTTTTCCATAGTTTGTCTATGGAACTTGAAACTAAAATTCCATGGAGCAAAAACATAGCAAGTTTCTCATGGTAATTAGATGTTTATATAATAAAAAATATGAGTGAAGACTCTTTTAGAGAGTCTGTGAATGATCAAGGTGCAAGATAACCTCTCATAATGACAATGGGGAGGACAGTATTACAATGAAACTCCTTGGGAGTAAATTATACTCTAGCTCCTATTACAGATTTTCTTGCCCATTCCAGTGAAATGCTTGGCAGTTTTGGCTATCACATTCCTGGCTGCATGCTGCTGGGGCTGTGCTCTGCTTCAGCCTCTCCCCTGTTATTTGACACTGATGTGAAAGGGAGGCCTCTAGGGAGAGCTTAGGTCCTCATGCCTCCTTCTTTCTTCATAGAGTAAGTTCTTCTCAAGAGTTGTGCAGAGAGAATTTTTTTGGTCAAAGATTGAAACAAGAAATTGAGAAAAGTTCAAAGAATAGACATCAATCCAGAATTATTTTTTCCCTCACGCAAGTCCAAGCAATATACTTTCTTATTTGTTTTGGTTTGTTTACCCTTCAAAAATTCAATTCAATCCCATAACCTCATATGGAAATGAAGGTTCTAAATGCAATGTATTCTATTCGTCAAAGTATAGATTGCTGTGGCTTGCATATTGCACTTCAGGTTTACACCTTGACTCCATGGTCTGGTATCAATATTTTCAAGAGCTCATTTATAACAACTCAGGCTTTATTTTCTTCCCTGTGGCTAAAATTCCCCATGTGAAGTTTGCGTGTCACTTAAAATCCAATTTTTTGACAACTTGTTCTATCCTTTTGTTTTCATTTTCCTCATCCCACTACTCACAGAGGTTTACTTGTGCATCTTTATCCCTTCTTAGTCACACACGTCCCAGACAGAAAAGATTATAAATCTTCTCCAGGCTAAAAAAAATACAAAAGTGAGAGACTCTGAGTGTTAAATTGGTTCAAATGTTGGGAGATGCTCAGATAGAACTGTTATGTTTAGGCCATGGGCATACATAAAGAGCACTTTAGTACCAAAGTAAAAGAGGGTTTTTTTCTTATTTCTGTCCTTGTATGCTACACAGATATCTTTTTGAAAGACATTAGGATGTAAATCCCACGGAAATTCAGAACCAACATTATTAAGCTGTTAAATAACCTTAATTTTTTATTGCTGATGTTCCTTCATTGAAATGTCAGGTTATCTTCATCAGAAGAATGAGCTAGCAATGAAATAAAATTAAGAAATTGAGAATGTTTCCAAAGTACTTTGCTATAAAAGTCAGCTTTATCTAAGTGGGAAGGATGGTGCACACCCTCAGCATGTTCTGCTAACAACATTCAAGGTATTTTCCTTCTCTGGTCTACACCAGTCCTGCACCATTCATTCCAGTAGAATTTATTCCATTTAAACTGGAATGTGATCTGACTCCTGCTTGATGAAGAAAGGGTTTACTATTTTTCTTTGAGAATAAAAATATTCTTTGAAATTGTCCTCAAAACTCAACTTGAGAATTTGGACAGGAGACTCTGCTAAGTGATTTGCATTGTAGGTAGTACATCAGTTGGTTTCTGGATAACACAGGTGATATTTCCTGCTGTCTTTCAATACTTAATTTAAAAGTCACACAGCATCACTGAGAAAGGACAGGCTTGTTAAGAATACAGCTGGCAAAAGCACTAATTTTTTGCTGTAAATGTTTTTCCTTTTTTTCTAAAGAATAATACAAAAGTTAAAGATATTTCTGGGATTTTTGGAGGAAAGCAGTAAGTAAATGCAGAAATATGAGCCAGTCACTACCACTGCACTAAATCTGCACACCAGTCTACATCACATTCCCCTCCACAACCAGGCTTCAGACTAGGCTAAGGTTTGCCACGATTCTCTTCCCAGCCACATATTTAATTTTCCTTTTCTGGAAAAACAGAATTAAAAGACTGCACATACAGGTCTTTCCCTGACACAGATCATGTGTGTTCAACTGGATCTGAGAGTAAAGAAGCCTTCCCAAGTCTCCCATTTTAGGTCTTGTAGGTGAGGCATAGGCCATGAGATCCCCTTTCCCTGTTTGCTGCTCTTTGATTGAATTCCAGTTTTAGTACTGACACATTTATTGCTGAGTCAGACTGTGAAGTAAAACATAATTACCTTCACTCAAGATGTGAAAGTGAGCTCTTCATCTGAACTACAATAAATTCTACAGTAAATTTTTGACCTTGAAGTTTCCTGAATCCAAATTCATTCTTCCTCTTTAAGTGGGAGTGATTCATACTTTTGTGTCATCTATACAGAAAGCTATTTTTGACATAGGTTGAAAAAGATATGACTTTAAGATAAAGAAGTTCTCCCTCTACCCTGAAGGAACCCTCATTTGGAAAATACAAATGTTTATTTCTTGATCTGCTTTCTTCCTGTTTTGTCCATATTATGTGGAAAGAGATTTCAATTAAACCACCATTTACATGGAACGCTGATGTCTAGGTGATGGTGTATGTCACATATATCTATTTGAAATGACACCTTGATTTTTACTAGGATGAACCCATGGGTTTATGCTTCTTTCACCCTTATTTCTGGATCCTAAACTTTATGTAGAGATATTGCCCTGGAGAACAAGGTCATGGAACAAAAGCAAACATGAATGTACAAATCAGCAGATCTCAATTTACATTGTTCAGACTATGAGAGATGATGCCCATTGAAGATTCTGCTCTCTGGCAAAAAAGTTATAAATATTAGAGTCATTTGCAGCTGATATACAATAATTTTACCACAAGATAAACAGGATTTTACTACTTTAATGCCTAAAGTATATAAAGGATGACATTAGTAACAATGTGATAACCAATTATGCTCTGTTTCACTTGCACTTCTATGCATATATTTGTTAGGGCCCTGAGGGCATTAATTAGTCTTAATGGCCCTCACCAGCCTCACCTGGAGCCTGCACCCACACCCATGAGCCCAGGAGTTCTATTTAAGCTCAGCCCAAGGCTTTAAGCAGTGTTGGGTGAGTGCTAAGCTGTAGGGTTCAGCTGATCTGTGTCTTGGTATATGAATAACTTCCTGGCTGTCCTTTGGCCCTGTCCTCTTGCTGTGGCTCTGTCTGGCCTGGACTTGATCTTAACACTGACTTACAAATTGGCTTCCTAGCTTGACTTCAGACCTGCCTTATCACTGTGATATTGCCTTATGATTGGGACTGCTGGTTGGACCTGTCCCTTGGTCTGTCCTGTTTCCTCACTCAGGAGTTGTGGGATGTGTCCTAGCTGGTGTATACCCTGGCCTGGGGATCCTCTGTGGCTCTGTGATTTCCACCGTTACGGACCAGCCTTGTATTTGCTCCTTCCTAAAAAGTTACCTCAGGCTTCCCTGAGCTGAGTATCAGTGCGCCTGGTTTCTAGCCTTGCCCCTACAAGCCTTCCTGAGGGGCTGGTCTTTCCCTGGGTTCTCATTTCCCCAATGCTGACCCTTTATCTGTCCCAGGCTCCTGAAAGAGTTCCTTTCCTGCCTAGACAACCCAGCCTCTAGTGCTTATGAAAGGGAGCCTGGACCCCCTTCTCCTGTTTGGTGTTTGTTGATGGTTGCCTGAACCTCCCTGCTCAATCCTGAGTCTCTCGTGCCTTGTCCCTTTCCAGTTTGCTGTCCCTGCTTTGGCTCTGTCCCCTGAAATAGCCCACAGGTGCTCCACTGCAGTTAAATCACTGTGCTGCAGGGCCCTTCTGAGCCCAGGTCTGTCACATGTGGGGTCACCTTGCTGGAAGGGAAGCTGCTGTTGGGGACCCACAGGCTTGATGGGTCCTGACCACCTCCCTGACCTGACCTGCCAAGGATCCCAGGCCCCACTTCAGTTCCACGCCCCATCCCAAGCCATCAATCCCTGATGCAGCAGTGCTGGTCTCTAGCTCCCCATAGTCCTGCCCTGGACTCTGCTGAGACTGGCCTGTCCCCATCCTCAGGAAGGTGCCTGATGGCTGGGCTGCCCCAGTGCCCCCCAGCAGCTCTGCTCCTGGCTGGGGTGATGGGACAAGCCCAGGCTGTGGGGATCTGCTCTGCTGCCTCTGTAGGGACCCCCTGCTGCTCCCAGCTTACCTCTCCTTAGGGAGCAGCCTGGCTGTTACTGCTTTCTAACAACAGCTCCACTTCCTCAAGAAGATAAGAGTGAACAATTAATAAAATCACCCTGGATCTCCTCATCAAGCCATGTGCATTAGATGTTGTATCCACATAATATTCTCATTAAGGATATATTTAATTGCTTCTTGAGTAACTGCAGTTCCACTGATGCTGTTTTCATTACATCTCTGAGCTATTTCCAAGCTCCAGTGTGTCCTTTACCTGCCCTGACTGTGAGGTTTGCTTTAAGGCTTTCTCCCTGTGTGTTGGGAAGGGGGCTGAGGGTACTTACAGGCCTGTCTGGCCTTGACCAGCCAATCATGGAATCCCTATTTATTGTCCCCATCTCCAGTCCTGCCTCCCATATGGACATCAGCATTTGTAGTAGGTAGGTAGGCATCTGTCCTCTGGGACAGACCCCTTGGAGAGACGCTTGTCTCCTGCCCCATCTCCATTCCTGGCTGGACCTCCTGGCTGGACCCCAGCCCTGGTTTACTGCTTGCTGCACCTGGGGCTGTCAATGGACCCCATCAGCAGTCCCTGTCTCTGCCTGCTGCGTGAGACAGGGTGAGAGCACGGCTGATGCCAGGGTTGTCCACAGCTCCTGACTTCCTGGCCCTGAAGGAGCAGCTGGCCCTCAGGGTGACCCATTGGTTTGCCTGCAGGACTGCTGAGGAAGTCGAGGTGGGTGTAATCCTAAGAGTGAGGTGAAGGCTCAGAACTTCTGATGATCTGTCTTTAGAGAGCTCTTCACTGGCTAAGAGCTCAAGCTGTGTGAGACAGCTAGGAAGGGAAACATAAAACTCTCTATTCTGGGGCTCTGTTCAAACAGTGAGGATGGGAGAAACCATTAACACCGCACTGAGTAGAATTTCCTCTGTTCTTCTGGGCTTCTGGATCCCTTTACTCCAGGTCAAGAGGAGGTCTCCCCATCCCCATTTCTTCTCAGCTGTCCATAGGTCAAGGTCTATATATTAAGCTGTGTGATGGCCGTCACACTGTCCTTGAAAGACAAGATAGCCTGAGTCAAGCCATGCCCTTGTCTGTTTTAACTGCCATACAAAGGGCTGGAGGAGAACTGGAGATTAAATATCCCAAGCAGGGGTAACTCCAGGCATTCTCTGGTGGGAGCTCACCTACACTCACCTCATGCAGGCTTTGGCTGACCAACAACTGAGAAGGTATCCCAAGTACCCAGCACTCATACTGGCCTCAGGTAGAAAAGACC
This sequence comes from Phalacrocorax carbo, assembly GCF_963921805.1. Lineage (NCBI taxonomy): Eukaryota > Metazoa > Chordata > Aves > Suliformes > Phalacrocoracidae > Phalacrocorax > Phalacrocorax carbo. The sequence goes on from NC_087513.1 coordinate 35,671,521, forward strand.
TGGTAGCTGCTCCAAAGTTGGCAAGGAACTGACTGGTGATGTCTGAAATAAAAAAACACTTTGCAGATTACCTAAAAAGGCTTTCAGCCCATGCATTGTTTTTGGCTCTTTTGTCACTGCTACTGGTGGAAGATGAGCATAACTGACTGCAACAGTGTCACTGAGGTTATCTGGTTTTCTTATGCCTTTGATTCATTTGATGTCACCTTTTAGTAAACTAGGACACACAATTCAGAAATAAATGTGTAAAAAATTGTTCAGAGCAAACAACAAGTAACTGGCCAAAAACTGTGTCCTTGACACAGTACTTACTTCTATAGCTGGACAGACACTTTAATTCAGCTTGCACTAATACTGCCATGTGTGGAAGCAGTTTCACCTCCATTAAGCTCTTAGCCCCTCTCTTCTCTGCTCTGTACCTTTCCACCTTTTGTTCTAGCACAAGCATTTCTGCAGCTTCCCAAGGAATCAAATCGGGAAATGGTATAGTAGAGATTTAGTCTTTCATTCATTGCCAGCCCGAGCAGTTTCCTTGATTTGATTCTCACCACACAGATTTATGCTGGCCAGGTGGTGGTGGGAGGAGGAGCAACACCTTTCAGTGCCAGTGCTAGTTTATATTGACTTAAAGCATTTGTTAAGCCACAGCTTAAAAGTGCAGTTCTGTGACTGACTTAACCTTATTATTTACCTTGACATTCGACAAGTTTGTGACAAGGTAAACTGTAGTATCTTTGTAGCCAAATTAGGGAAATATGGCTTAGATGGGTAGATTACAAGGTGAATGAAAAGCTGACTGTATTTTCTGGGCTCAAAGGGTAGCTGCCAATAGCTCAAAGTGGCCACTGGTTACAAGTGACACTGCTCAGAGGTTGATACTGTAGGACCTTCTTACAACTTACATGATCCTATGATTCTAACCCTGGGCAATGTTACCACCCAAAAAAGCAGCCGCACCTCCTCCTAAATGGACACACTATGAATTGTTAGGCTCAGTTTTCAGATGAGAGTTGTTTTAATAGTTACACAGTTTCCCAGTCACAGTTGGGGTAAAAGGAGGACAGGAATGCGTCAGCAGAGGTAACAACAGGGACAAGACTTCCCTTCATGTCAGCAGCATAGATTTAACTCTGGCTACGCTGACTCAGCCTACAGGCAACAAACTGGGTCTGTTACAGAGCACCTAGGGAAGTGAAGGCTAGACTAACACCACAGGTGATTAGAGTCTACTCTGCTGAACTGCCTCAGTTCATGGGATGAATGGACACCTCTCCGAAATCTTCACTGGCAACATCTAAGAGCTTTTTAGATCAAAGCCAACACTTTGTAGACCCTGTGGAAGTGAGGAAGTTGGTGCAGTTGTCAAATAACTGGTGTCCCTTTTGTTCCTTCTGGCCTTTTGGTAGTAACCTCCAAGAAGCAAGTCACGAGTTTACTTGGATTGCCATTTCTCAATTTCCATCCAGTAAAGACAAGCAAATGGGTCTCTGTAAGCAGATGACTAAACCAAAGCACATTTTCTAAAGATAGTTTAGACTTGAAGTGCCACCAGGGAATAAAGAGAAGAGATTTCTCTCTGAACTCCCAACTGGAGACAGACAGGGAAAAAAAATTGTCATCAGAGACCTATCATTCAATAAACCAGGAAAAGATCTGACTTCATCCCTGACAAGTAGAGCATTGCAAACATAATCGTTCTGTACTGATGACTGCAGTGAGGACTGGCAGACACTGAGAGCAGTAAATACCAGGAGTTCATAATATTTCTTGTGGGATGAAACACTGACTGCTTAACAAAATTAGCAGGGCTGTTCCAAAACCCCTTCCCAGAGCTCAAAATCTGACCACACCCTGAATTCTGGGACCACACATGAACATGTAGCTCTGCTGTCTCAAAGCAACAAGACAAACTTACACTGGAATCACCACTCGACTAATAAATCTTAGCCAGGTTTCCTTGTTGTCGGGTTTTTGTTTGTTCGTTTGTTTTACTCCTAGCATGCCATCTTGGGTAACTGCATTAAGCTGACAATTTTATTTTTGTCTTTAAAAACTATTTTTATTCTCCCATGTGGCTGTGAACAGTGAGCATGTGTGGAGGCTGCGGGGAGGAATGAAGGATATTGTTCTTGTCACTCTGTTCATTTATCATCAGTGACTTGAACGTATTTGTTCCCTGTACGCTGTGTGTATATCTACTGGCTTGAAAGCTCTCAAATATAAGAGTGAAGCTCTGTTTATGGGAGGAGGAGAAGAAAATAGAAACACTGTCAGGGTCTTTGTTATTGCTTATTATCTCTGATGAACCACACTCAGAAGTTTAGACTTCAGCATGAGAGAGTTTGTCCATTTGGTAAATTCACCGTAAGTGCAGCTGCATGTGGTGTACCCTAAGTAAACTGGTTTTAGTAATAGAAATCTGCATGGAACTGGAGTAAGCTGTACTGGTGCAAATCACAGCTCCAAGCAGCTTTGTCTGGCTCTGCTAGAGGCTGGCAGTGATACAGCCGTCCTGGTGGAGAGAAAGCAAAGGCTGAAATCACAGGAAATCCACAGTGCAGTTGAAGTCCTTGCCCGAGACACTGCAAATGACAGCATTTTGTAACGTCTGGTCCAGTACACAGAGAAGACAGCTTTGCAGCAGTAATGTGTGATGTGGTTTTCCTTGATTTATTTTTTGTATAGATTTTTCATAAAACAGAAAAAGAACCATCAAATTAACACATTTTTGTAAGGTGTGTTTGTTTTAAAAGAACCTTCTTGAGAGAATTCCCCACCCTCCCTCCTTAAAAAAAAAAAAAAGGGCAAATTACTTGAGAAGAAAGGGAAACATCTCTGTGTGTCTCAGAGTAAACATTCCCTGCTGGGCTCCTGGCAGGCACCGAGCCCACCCCTTCAGAAAGAAATCAGATCCTGAAGCAAACTAGGTAAAGGAAAAAAAAGAAAAAAAGCAGCTGTTAAAACATTTGGGCTCTTACCCCAACACAGTGCTACAGATGTGACAATTTCAGTTGTTTGGCTTGTGTGCTGGAAGCCTCAGACCTTCTGCAAGGGGACATTAAAGAAGATAACATGGAGCATTCCCATGTTGTTCTTCCTCACCGCTGTCCTCTTCATCACTGCCTTCCTCTCCACATTCTTGGAGGACAGTCAGAAGATTTATTGCATAATTTCTTTGGCGGCTGTTAACCGAGTGTGCAGTTACATCTTGGTTTAATTAAGAAATCAGAGTAATTCTTTTATGTAGGTCACATCAGTTTTTGATTCTGAATCTCATAAAGTTCAAACCTTTCTGAAAAGTCAGCAGTGTATGTATGACTTTAAAGAAATTACTTTCTTAAGTGCTTCTGAGCATTGTTTATGCCTGCAAATGCCATTGCCCCTTTCTAGATAAATTGTCAGAGAGACCTTTGTCTGAATGTGGCATTTGGTGAAATCTTTTTGTAGCAGAATAAGTGTTTTCAAAAAGGGTTCATAAATACAGTCTGAGCTCCCAATTGTTTGAAGCGTGGCCATGCTGGAAAGGGAACAATGGATGATTTGAGTTTCCTTTCTTTGTCTCTCACCACTGCTCATATCAGTTGGAAATGCATAAAAATCAAATGTTCTCAGCCCATCAGAGAACAGGCATATGCTGGCTCAGAGATGTGGAATTTTTAAAAATAATCTAAATCACTGATTTCACTAACAGGGAGGAGCCTGATGTCTATAATGCTTATACATTTATTTATTTTTCTTGGTAACCAGACAACATGCAAGTCTGTGGATGTTGGCTACTGCTCTCAGAAGACCACATCTGTATGACCACAGTAAACACGGCTGCTCAGAGCCTCACTCTCGTTACATTAGACTGTCAACCTCCAGGCTGACTCCAGGTCCAGGCCCCCTCCCTCTCCTTACTTCTGAAGGAATCATCATCCTCACTTATGATATTTTAAATCAATTTGTATTACGTTTAGAAAACTTCCTGATCTTTCTCTGACTCGTTATCAGCATAGTTAATGCAAAATTTGACTAATATTCCTCAAAGGACGTTTTTAGATATAAGATGAAAAGCCCAGTCATTCCTAAGGAGTACAGCATTTCAGCCCTGATCCTCAAGGTTCTTCACATCCTTGAAGACACAAGTTATTTAAAGGATTTTGTAACCCATTGAGAAGGTTACATCATCTTCAACATCATCTTTATAGCTCAAGTAAAATGACCAATGTACAATGAGCAAGGTACAATGTCTTCATTGCTCAAGGACAGGAGATCTCTCTACCAAAGCATAATGCTAAATTATGCACAAACTGTAGCTTTCTCAGGTTTGGCCCAAAGCTCTGAAATGAACTCCTGCAGGGACTTAGGGCCATCACAGGCTGCATTACCTTCTGTTTTGCAAAGCCTAAATCTTTGAGGCATATCAGCAGTAAATGCTTTATATTAAAACAAAACAATAAAAATCCCAAATAACCCCAGACACAAACATACAAAAAACCCTACTGAAACAAAGCCTCTGCTGAGGTCTGCTTTTCTTCTTTGAGACTGGTGAAAGGACAGAGAATGTGGGAAAAATATCAGTCACACACATTACTTATGTTAAAAAATAAAACAGGCCAGAGCTTACTGTCTGTCCCCAAGTGTGAGTGCTGTGGCTGGCATGCCTACAGTTGAACATGTCTCCTCTTTCCTCCTAGCTCCTACTGCATTTTGGAGAGCATCCTGAACTGCATGATCCCTCAAACCATGCCTGTCAGTGACCGGGATAGTGCTTAGAGGTTAAAAATGTGCAAGGGAGCATGCCGACACTTATACAGTATGGAGAGTCACAGGCCAATGCCCTGGCTCGACATAATTTTCTTGTGTAGATGTAACCACAGTGTAGAGTAAGAGCCAATGTAGTCTGTTAGAAAATAAGACGTAACAAAAATGAGAAAGACGAGGTCAGACTCAGATGAAAAGAGAAGAGCAAGTTCAGCAGAGTTTACAGCATATTACTGAGGCAGGAATTCAGATCTAGGTGTTTAATATCACACTGCAGGCTATACAGCACGATCTGTATCATCTGGAGGTAGGATGCCAACATAATGAAGCACTGTTTATTAAACCTTCTTGAAGGAGAGTTGGAAGGAATGCTATCCCTCTACATTTGTAAAGGGAAATGCTCCAAAAAGAGTTACAGGCTGCAGGGAGGGTCTTACTTTTCTTCCTAGCAAAATGAAGAATTGTGCTTTTCTTCGCCCTGGATGCTGTTTATCCACTCCTCATGTCCCAAGCAGCCTTCCCACATACACCTGCTTTCCTGGGTTGGCCTTGGCAGTAAAAGCCTGTGAGACCAGGACTGTAGCAAGTAACGGTTCTTAAGACCAGGACTGTAGCAAGCAATGGTTGTTATTTCAAAGGTGGGTCTCTCAAAACTGGATTAACACATTGTGTGGAGTTGGCAATTTTTCAGATACAGGATTCGTGATGATATCTAGCATTATTTCCTCAGGATGAATCAGAACTGGATTATAGGCAACCAGTATTTTAAAGCTGAAAAGTGATAGTAGAATCAATATTAAATTTTCACACAGCAGCATTGCCACCTGAGCTACTGCAAAAATCACACCCTAATATAGTTGTTAGAGTGTCCTGGATAGCCCAACAGCATGTAGCAAGAACCTGCTCCTATAACTGAAGATCCTGCAGCTTCGTCGAAGCACTCCTTCATGCTCTGGCAGCCAAATTCCACTTTCAAAAATTACATTTGCCAAACTTTCCCAACCAATGCATTTCTTCCTTCTTCTGTAATGTTTCTGTGCCTTGTAGCATTTCTTCTAAACACAGATATGAATTTACTAAGCAAGATAGGGAGGCCTAAATGTTTTTTATTGCTGTACCTACAGCACGGGTATAGGTGCCTTCTAGTCACATGGCAGTGTTGCTGTAAAGCAGCTGTGCAGTTCCTCCCCTCCCGCATGGAGGTCTGTTTTGTCCCTGTTCCTCAGGCTGCAGCTGCATTTTGCAGAGGCAGCCACAAAGCTTTTCATGTATATCAAACAATTGTTTAGTACCTCTGTTTCCTTAACTGAACTTTTGTGTGAGTTGTAACCATGTGATTTCATTGTTTTGTAGTGAAAAGTGAAAATCTGTTTTTACAGGTGATGACAATAAAATAACCTCACAGTCTCTTCTGAGTCAGTAAAACTAAAGGACAGTTTTGACTGGAACTTTTATTTTATATTATTTGCTTAATGTCTGGTTGTAAGACAGTTGGTTTATAATTTTATTCCAGAACATTTCCCTCTTTTCCCCCACATTTTTGCTAGACTAATCTGTATTTTCCGGCAGCAACAGTGAAGTTTCGCCCTGGAGCAATCCCATAAACACTTGCAAAAAGCATAATTTTTCACAGTCAGATATTCATAAGGAAAAACCTGGGTAGCTTCATGCAGCAATAGCAAAGGGCTGCAGACAGGCTGTCTAGTGGATTGTGCACTAGGCTGGGGTCCAGGAATGCTTGAATCCTAGTGCTGGCTCTTCCACCAGCTTGCTGTGTGGTCTTGGGCCTGGGCAAGCCACAGCCTCTGTCTCACAAGTTGCCCATGTATAAAACGAGGATAATAATATTTGCCTGCTTCACAGGAGTCAACACTCCTGTGCTAATGTTTTTGCAGGACTCTGAAAAGCTAAAGAGCTGCCAGAGTGTTAAAGCTTTCTACCAAGCAAGACGTTTGCCTTTACATTCAGAATGCAACTTGCTTTCAACCACCTGCAATATTTTACAGACACTGTTGGATATCCAATGATGGTTTTGATTTATATCAGTCAAATTAGACAGGATTCTTTAAAAAGGAAACAAAGGAGTGGTTTTGCACTTTCTATGCACTTTAGTTGACTTGCTTATCCCCTTGCCCCATGCTACGTACTTTTTGTTGTACACTAGCCAACTCCTAGATTCCTAGATCCACTACTGAATTTAGACAAGTGCAATCTACTGAACTCATATGGTCCTCCTTTTTGTTTGCACATCTGCCATTCATGCAGTTTTTTTAGTAAACTAGCTGACATTGCAATGGATCAGAAAAAAAATCAAGATAATGCATTATAAAATTACCAGTCAAGAGCAATATTAATTCTATCCTCTTGAGCTATCAAAGCCTTCCAGAGGCAGAGAGTGTCTGCTGTTGTGCTGAGAATCCTGCATTTAACCTGCCACAGATGTGAAGACGTACTTCTAGAGAAATTCTTTGCACAAATAGTGTAAAATACGTAGCGTGGAGCTCTGGGAGGAGAGGAGAGCAAATTTTTAATTTTCTAAAGATTTTTTAAAATTATTTTTTCTAAAGGCCCAAAATACAGCTCCAGGGGCCGATGAAACCAAATGTGAACTGAGGTTGAATTTCAAGAGCCATTTTGGTCAACATGACAAATGTTTCAGAAACCACGAGGCAGTTTGTTTAGATGTTTCTGTTATGCCATTTTAAAGCACCTCTTGTGATTCAAACATCAGAAGGCAGTAACTAGTGTTGAGAAGTCAATGCCCAACAACTTTCAGATAAAAGCAGCATCTGCCTCTGTGAGTTCTTTCTCTGCTTCATTCCAGTGAAACCTTTGATGCTTTTAAGACTCTCCTCTGATGCATTTCAACTTAGTAAAGCAAAAGAAAAGCCATTTCTTACAGGTTCAGCTTAGTCAGCCTGTGAGTTCAACCACCTTACAGAAGGGTCTGGTGAATACTTTACACTGGCTCTGGCAGGCCTTTGGAGCACACATTTGGATCATGGGAGAGCTGGATGATTGGAGAATAAGAGGCAGAGAAATATGGCCTTGTTTTTCGGGATCAGTAAGCTTTTACTTTAATTTATCTAGGTATCTAGAGCCTTAATAGGGCTATGACCAGCAATATAGGCATTTTCCAAGCAGCAGGCTGAGTTGCAAGCAGGTCATAACCCCTTTCAGATTGACTTAAGGAATAAAGGTGCAGTTTCGTGCTATGTTTCATGTAATCATCAAATGCTGCCTCTACTCCAGGTACACAGTTTTGCCTGCTGCTTGGATCAGACCTAGAAATTATGCCATTGCATGATGAGCTTGGAGATCTTGTGAAAAATAATATAGTGTTTTGCTGAGAGCAGCTAGCTGGGCCAGCCCCTCTTGTGGCTGCACAAATACTGAGTCCAAGGTGAGGGAGTGGCAGAAACGCGTTGCCCTGGGTTAGAGAAAGGAGGAAAGCTTCATCTTTCTTATCATGGACACCAGTTAGATCTGATTCAGCATAACCTGAAATCGTACCCTAAGAAGCACCTCAGTGGGGAAAAGGAAAAAGACCTGATTTTGAGCAAATTTCAGAGAGGCCTATGGTATACAAAAAAGTGAATCACTAGTGTTTTATATAAGGATGTAAGGATCTTGTGACAACCAAGGTTCTCAGTTAGGAGCTATACTCTGGCCTAAGAGCTGAGACAAAGAGAGTAAAAGAAAATTTTAAACCTAATCTAAATGCTAATTGAAACAGATTTGTTTCCTTTTGGGATGCCTATGTCTTTAGATGCTTTGTTTGCTCTTTAACCTATTTCAGCTTAGCAAATATATGCTTTTATCTTCATGGTAGCTGAGTTCAGAATGGTTTCAGTGTGACTGAATAATGTTGAGGTCTCCCACCTCTTGGAAAGAACGAGTCCCAAAACTTGAGTATGTTTACCAGTGCCTTTCTCCCGAAAACATTCCACCAATGCTACCTTTGTGAAACCGAGTGAGACAGTGCCAGCCTGGCCTTGTGCAGCACCAGCAGCCAAGAACGCTCTCTGGCTTGCACATAATATGCCTGAACCCCAGAGATTCCTGCCGGCTACTGTCACAGCTCCTTCACTGCCACATTGATGGGCAGGGGAGCTGCTTTTCCAAAAAACTCTGGTACACAGCTCTTCATACCACATTACTTATGGACCCCAGGGAGACACATTACAATCACCTTCTTTGAGTATTATCTATAAGGAGGGAGTTAAACCACATAATTCTTGTTATTTAATATTTAATAATATTGAATGCATATACAACGGTATATTTTCATATAATTATGTATGATATGTATTTAACCGTAACTCATACAATACGTATTAAATTATTTCAATTTATGTATATCATTCTATGTAGTCTATTATATATTCTTATATTTATTTATATAAAGAGAGATATTTTATAACTGTTAGTTCTTTTATCTTAAAACCAGTTGTTTTTATAGATGCAAGCTATGCTATTTCTTACTGATCTGACCCCTCACCATGTCGAAAGCCTCACCTAACAAGATATTTTTTATGTGAATAATAGAGAAAATTTCATCCAAAATAAAGCTGGAACTTCCCTTCCTTGTCATGTCTGCTTCTGTGGAATTATCTTTATGATTTGAATAACACCTAATGGGCAAACCTAAAGAGGAACTCTGAACTCTTAATATTCTGCTTTTATGAGCAGATCAGCTATATCTTTAGCTAGTTAAAGGACACTGGGAAAAAAGTACTCTCTCTTGCCAGTTTTCCACCTAGAATCTTTCAACAGCATTCACACAAAAGCAAAAAAATTACCCTTTGCTATGGCAACTAGTGTCAGATGTAGACGCTGTGTAGCTGAATCTTTGCCCACAAATTTTTGACCTTTACTGACCAGTGACAGGGCTCAACAAGAACATAGAGATGTAGATAAGAGATTCTCATTAATATTTAAATATGCACCTTCCTCAGAGAAAGGGCATTTTGAAGGTGTCCTTGAAGAACCCATCTTTTTATCCTTTTTTTTTTTTTTCCTTTAAATCTCTCTTGCAAAATAATGTAATTCAAGCTAAGAGATGTTCTTCAGTTTCTCACACCACAAATCTGTTTCCTTATTTTTATCTCTGGATTTATTATATTTCTTTGGTATAGCAGGCATAAGGGAGCAATCCAAATCTGTCATCTCTAAGCTATAGGAATGAGCACACAAACAACATAACTTTTGAGCACCTTTTTAAAACGTCCTTTGAAAATTCCAGGAAGTCTCACTCTAATCTCCTTGACAGAAACCTCCACGCTGAGGTAGAACAGGAGGATTAAATGATAATTTTAAACTAATGAAAGAGTGGTGGAAATGATCTCCAGGTACCATCTCTACCAATTACTAGTTACTTCTGCAATTTTTTTTTTAATTGTAAAATTTGTATTTTGCATTGGAATTAATCCACAGATCTCACATTTTTACAAGGAGAGATTAATTTCCTTTACTGATTAGCTGAATTACTTGGTGCCACAGATAATACACTATGCCTGGAACAGGCCCTGTACATGATAGCTTTGACTTCTATAATTTTCTCAGTGGTGAAAATTGTATTGGGATGTGGAGATGGCAAAAAAAGAAAAAAACACTCAGACCTGTTTGTTTTTCTCATTCATTGTGCAGGAATCTGTCTTAGAGGTCTTTTCCCATATGTTGTCCTTTTACATTTAATAGTTTGACAACAAGATTTCCTACTGATTTCCTCAGGAAAAAAAACCAACAACATTCTAAAGGATCCTCAAGATCAGGAAATAGTTTTATATATGTGACCTATATTTGACATTTCTGCATTTTATGTAGATACATTTTCCCTGTTTGTATTCTAAATACTGATTTCCCTAGTTGGTATTTATAGCAATCAGAGATTTGTAGGCCATTCTTGAATTAGGCAGACAGGAAATTGGAGTAGATTTGCAGTATGCTCAGCTCTATATTAGCCATCCAAACCCATAATATTATGAACTGATTTCTGCTAACTCTGCTCTTGCCCTTTTATGTTCCAGCTGCACTTGGAGGACTCAAGTAGCACATAACTAAACGTACAACTCACCATGTACAACTATATAATTGTGATTACTCTCTTTCTGTCTTTTAGCAGATAATCTTGCAAGGAATAAAACACCCAGGAATTCTCCTGTGCCGTCAAAATAGGCACGCTATATACTACACACCTATAGTAACCTCAGCTGAGGACCTGTATTTAGTATAGAGCCCTACATCCTGCTGCTAAAGCACTTTCTCAATAATGCAGTAATCGAGGTTGAGAGTTAGCAAGACAGCTGGATACATGCAGAAGCTTTATAAAGATTTTAGACTGTTAAAGATAATAATTTAAAAGCTGTAATATGATTTAGACTTGGTTAGACTGGAGCCTTTTTATTTTACCTGTTTTAGTTACTCTCAAGTTAAAAAGAGCAGTTTGAATTTTTCTTCCTGTTCTTTCCTGTGTAACTGAAGTGGGGCTTATTAAAGAAGACAGTGAAAGGCACTGAATCTTTCCACACACAATTTACTGGCTATTGGGCTGGCAAAAGAACAACACACTAGTACAAAATAGCCATGAGATATCTCTCTTTTCTGCTTGTGTGATTCCTTACCCTCTGTTTATGTGTGGCAGAATAATGTTTGCACTCACTGGTTCTTTATCCTTGAAACATCTTTGGAACAGGGTAATCTTTGGGTTTCTGTTTCTTTCTTTCTACTTCCTTGTCTTACAAGTACAGTCTGTCACTACAACTCACTTTTGTCTCTGAAAACTACTAAAATAAACTGCCCTTCTGCTGTGGAGACAGGCTGCTTTTTTTTTTCCTCTGATGCTACCTGACTTTATTATTTTATAAAACTTTGATTTGCCCATCTCCATCTCCCTCACTGTCTGTGGGAAGTGTAAGGGTCACAGTCAGCAATATTGCAACTGCACAATAATGGTAGGAACAGGTAATGCCAGCAAGTCTGCAGTGAACTACAAGCAAGAACATTCACCTCTGAGAATTACGGTGGAGGAAGGAGGACACCCAATGAAATGGCTTTAAAAGAGATCATTTGAATTGCTGTGCAAGTGTCTGGAGTGACAAGCAGTTTTCTTCTGTTAAACTGAGTAATTCTGATTATTTACGAAGTAAGGATATTCTTTAGGAAGATATGTCAACAAGCAACTCACTAAAAGTGAATGTGTAATAACAGTAAGAAATAAGTGTGGGCTGTTTTTTTGTTTGTTTGTTTCATAATCATACTATGATCCCACATTGTAACTTTCTTAGCTAAATCTGAAATATGAATGACTGTAGGAAGTTAATTTCAGGACTATAGCAGTGACTTATTAAATGAAGAAAATACATTTGATGAAACATAAAATGGGATCTAAATTAGATTTGTTTAAAAAGAAATTAATTTTCTTTATGCAGTTATGCAAATTTAAAAAGTTAATGTAGAACAGCAATGACATATGATTTAGGAGACTGGTAACAGAAAAATCAGCTGAAAATTTTCTATGAATAGATTACTGATAAACCATGGGTTTAGGTTTATGTAAACAGATGGTTTGCAAGATAGTTTCCAATAACACACATAAAAATCACAAGTAGCCTAATCAAATAAATTATTACATTAAAACAAAAGCAGATTCCCTGGAAAATTTATCTACTATAATTACTCAAGACATTGTGCCATTAAGTGATGAGACAATCTGTTGAAAGAAGACAAAATGATAAAATTAACAGAATGCTCGTTTATTTCTGTTTAAAAATACAAGAAATCTGTTGGGACAGATATATAGATATATTAGTTTTCTCATCTAGTGAGAAATGGGAAGCTGTGCCTTAGATTCTGCTAAGTATACCTGCTCTATAGGTGTTAATTTTTCTAATTATGATTCATTATGAGTGAAGAAGTGAATAGAAGACCAACTGAAAGACTTTCTGACTGAAGATGTGGACAGTAATTACATGTTCTGGACCAGCTTGAAACTTCTTCAGGTGGACATAGAGGATTAGGTCTATGATGGAGGATGACAGGGACCCCATTCATTTGCAATGAGTTTTTTTCTCAAAAAAACCCCAAACTTCCCAGCAATTTTTTAGGAATATCTTAATATTTTGTTGTTATTATTATTATTAGCTCAACAGATAAGAAATCCAGATTCTGGCCGTGTGGCTTCACAGAAACATGGGAAAATGGACTGAGACAGAGCTAACATGTCCAACATCTTACACACGGTTTTGACTTCCAGTGATTTCTCTCACGCCTTGATGTCTTTTAACAGTTATTTAATTTTCATGAGAACCAGTGTTTCCTGGGTCTGTCACATGGAGCTGTGCTAACATATAGTTGCTTGTTACGCTCCAGGCTGACAAAGCTCCTCCAATCCAGAAAGGCTAGAGCTCTCCTTCCCTTCCCTTCCCTTCCCTTCCCTTCCCTTCCCTTCCCTTCCCTTCCCTTCCCTTCCCTTCCCTTCCCTTCCCTTCCCTTCCCTTCCCTTCCCTTCCCTTCCCTTCCCTTCCCTTCCCTTCCCTTCCCTTCCCTTCCCTTCCCTTCCCTTCCCTTCCCTTCCCTTCCCTTCCCTTCCCTTCCCTCTTCCCTTCCCTTCCCTTCCCTCTTCCCTTCCCTCCTTTTCATGAAGGTATGTACCAGAGCAGATCCAGAATGGAATTGTTTTGTAGAAGAAAGTATGGAATTTTGTGCTTACCAGGATACATATTTCCCAGAGAATTCAGTGAGCGTTTTGTGCCAATGACCAGGCAGGGTGACAAGATGGTTCTCAAGGTTTCTGAAATGCCTATTCAAGATGCCAATCTTAGAGAGCTGTTACAGTCATTTACATTCTGTGTTCTCTTTTTGCAAACTACTAGACAAAAAGCACAAGTTTTAATTTTACAGGAAATTTCACTAGATCTTTTAAAAGTTGTTTATTATGTACTTTTAAAATATGTTACTCTGTTATTCTGATACTATTTTGCTCTCATTTCTCCACAGCTGCTGCACAATGAAATCTTAATTCCTTTTACAGATCAGTCTTTATTATTGTAAACACAGTGGACTGACTTTTTAACTTTTTCCCCAGTTCGCCCATTAAGTGTATTTAAACACATTTTAATGTCATAAAGAAATGTTTTTAGAACGTCTGTGGTTTTGCTTGTCTGTCAACGAAATGCTACTTAAATGTATTTAAATTAGTTTAAATGCACACACACATTCCTGGGAAAGGAAATTTCAAAGCTCTTTTGTTTAATGTTACTGATATACTTTTGTAGCTACATATTCTTCTTTGCACTGCAAAAATTATGTTTTTTAATGAAAGGATTTGAAATAAAGAAATTATATATTCAGGGTAAGATCAGAGGAAAAAGAAATCAGGAAAATGTCTTTAAGATGACCTCTCAGGGAACATGCTTTAGTTAGAAAAGGCTAATATTTGGAGTCCGTTTTGGGTAACATTTTTAACAATTAAACTGGATAAAATGCAGCAGAACAGCAAAGAAGAAATCACTGAGTCTGATCTCTTCATCAGCAGAGATCACTGTTTATATTGGACTTTTTATCTCTGATGTCTACAGTTTTGCTATAGGGAACCTATTCTGCCATATGCTTGATACAATAATATCGGAAGTTCCTTTACTGATGGATGTGAAAAGAAATGGCAAAGGAAATAATAATAATAAAAAAACTCTTCTTGAGGAAGTCCTGAAGCAACTGGAGAAGATCAGTGCAGTATATTCTTCCGGAATGTTCACTGTCTTTACAGAGATAGCAAGTTGCAGAGCCATTTTATTTCTCACTGCTGATGCATTGTTTTCTGACATGCTGTGTCACAGCATGCCATCTTGTTTTGCAACCTTTGAAGCCAGGAGACGAATCTCTGAAACGTAAGAAATATGTGTGTAGACTTTTTTGTTTTGTTTAAGAAGCAACCTACCTCCACTGGCGACCGGGCATCTTGCAGGTGGATTGTCATTTAAAAAGCATACAATTTACATAATTACTGGTTCTAGGATTGTATTCATAAACATTTCAGTTTCTGCCTGCGGAATTGTAAGTGTAAGAACACCTGTCTCAAAAAATCTGTGATTACCATGGTTAATTAATTTACTTGAGAGACAGGAAGATAACAAAACCTGATTCATGTCTTAGAGAATTTGCAAACCTCTTCTACATGTACCGCAAGATGAAGGTGACAATGATATACAAAGGTTGGACAGTTGCAGCCGTACCACGGTCCTAATTTTGACCATGAGCAATATGGCTCAGACTGAAGGAGTGACTTTAATTAGAGCATAACAAACCTTTGCTGTGAACAGTATTTTAACATCAGTTCTTAGTCAGAAAAGGGAAGGACTTGTATTCCTTTGGGTATCTGGGTGCTTGATAACTTTAATAGTGTTTTTGTGTTTAATGTTTCCACTTCCTTGCCTTGACTCTCCAGATAATAGCAATATCTATACATACAAACACATTGAGCATATAACAGCAATTATTTATTTCTAAACACAAATTCTACAAGATGAGCAGTACCCTGTCTCCCCAGAGAAGGCTTTAAAATTCTTGAAAGAAAACACCTGTGTTCTAGGAAAGGTTCGTTCATGAGTGCCAAGAGTTAAAAATCCCTGCTTTCCCATATCCTGTAATTTTTTTAAAGTATCTAGCTCCCAAGAAACAGCATGTAGGAGACGTAATGAAATGTGGATGATCTAGGAAAAAAAAGAGTTGTAATTATCATAGCTGATGGTATTTAGAAATCAGGAAGCGTAGGAAAGTTGTAGTTTCAGAAATCCAAATATTTCTCTCTGCCTGCTTTAGTATTTAAACAGTATTCAGCCAAAGTCCATTTCTCAACACGCACAGTCTGCAGGTAGGACAGGCCAGTAAAAGAAAGATCATGTGGAAGGCTCCCTGTTGATTTTACTTTCTTTCTTTCCCCAGATCTTTCTTTCTGAGTAATTCCACTTGAATCAGCAACTCCATCATTACCCCTTCTATATAGACAGCAGTGGAACTATGTGAAAGTTATCTCCCCAAAGAAGCAAGTCAAATGAAGTTTTATTTTGTATTTTATTTCACTTTTAAATCGATCAGGTATCTATTAGCAAACACTACATCCACAAACAAAATAACAGTCTCTCACGCTGGATTTCTGTTGTACCTGGGACAGCTTACTGAGTTTCAAAACTCTGATTTTCACTGTGCTTTTTAAAATCTCCTGGACTTTCCAAAAGATGTACAACTTCTACCACTCCTTGAAAAATCTTGGAGTACTTTGGTGATAAAACCTGGTGTGTTCATGTGCTCATTGAAGCGCTTGGTGCCAGTCCTGTTACTGTTGATATTGGCTGCAGAGGAGTTTGCAGCCACCACAGTCCTATCACTTCTCAGAAAGCCTGCTGTAGGCATCACTACCCAGGCAGCACCTACTCTGGGATTTCTGGAGACTGAAAATGGTGTATATATGTATGTCTAAGAAAGGATGATTTATAGTAATTCATGCTCTAAAAGGCAGTAAAATGTGTGTAGTTGACAAAGTTTGAGGAAACACTAAATAAAAAAGAATCAAAGGGAGATGATAATTTAAAAAAAGTTTTTAAAATGTTTGCCTCTTTCAAAGGTAAAATAGCCATTAAATTTTCAGGATCCTAGGCTAACTGGATCCATAACTATACCTAAATATCTAAAGGTTTTAAAATTTATCAAAATGTAGAGCTCCTTGTTGGTTATATTAAATACTAGTTGGGAACGGGCTTCAGTAGGCTGCACTGGGATTTAGTAGGTAAAAATGTTAACATTATGGCTTTTTTAGTAACTACATTCATCTCTAAGATGGACTGCTGCTTTGTTCATTGCTAGTGTGAAATTGATAAAACTGATCAAACTGATAAAGGAACAGAAGGATCAGAGATACTTAAGAGGAAATAAAGGATTCCCAAGTCTCTGATCTTCACATTGTATTAAATAAGTTCAGGCAGGATAGCTGAATGAGTCACTAACCTCACACGTTTTTTGATATATCAATTAAAAGTAAAATAAAGTGCCTCATGGGAAATAAAAGTAAATCAGTTATCAAAGGAAGAAAGTAAAAAGTTCATTGAAAGACTAAGTGTAAACATAGATCTTCATAACGTGGTGAGCTGAAATTTTGACGATGCATAGATTCTTATTCTGGTTTGGTGAGAGGGATTGTTCTTATCCTTTAGTGAAAAGCTTTTTTATGCAATAATAAAACTATATGAATTTTAGCTCCATCAGCAGGGGTTAAGATCTGGGTAAATAAATGGACTGTATCTGTTGGACATGCTTAATGAAGGACAGGATCAAAGTTAAACAGAATATTGACAAATTGCAAGAAGTTTCTTTCCTTCTTTATTTGCTTATGTTAGTGCTGCGCTTCCTTATGCCTAAAATAATATCTCCTTTCCTTCCTAGAGATTTCCTTATTTTTACCAAGCATCTGGGTGCTTTGAACTGTAGAGTAATTCAGACTGGATGCGACCAAAGAAGGTCATCTAGTTTAGATCTCCACTCAAAGCAGGGCTACCTTCACAGTAAGGTAAGATTGCTCAGGGCCTTACCTGGTTGAGCTTTGAGTTATCTCCAAGGGTTGGATTTTCCACTGCTTCTCTGGGCACCTGGTCCAGTGCTTGGATATCCTCATAGCAAATATAATTTGTTTGCAGCTGGCCTGAATTTCTGCTGCTGCAGCTTGTGACCACTGCATCTTTCTTTTCACTGTGCACTTCTAAGAAAAGTCCATCTTCGTCTTCTCCATAACCACCTTTTGGTAGTTGAAGACTGACATCTGATCCTTCATTAGCCTTCTTTTCTCCAACCTGAACAAACCCAGCTTTCTCATGTTCTCCTCATACAATATGCACTCTACCCCACCTATCATTTTGGTGCCCCTGTTTCTGGTCCTCTCCAGTTCGTTGTTTTCTGTTGTTACAGAGAGGGGAACCTTGACACAATATTCCAGTTGTGGAATCATGAGTGCTGGACAGATAGAAATAATAACTTCCCTCTACCCGCTGGCTGTGAATTTGCTCTCATCAATGCTAAGAGATCAATGTGATCTCATCAATTCTTGTAAATATCTAAAGGGTGGGTATCAGGAGGACGGGACTCTACTCTTTTCAGTAGTGCCCAATGACAGGACAAGGGGCAATGGGCACAAGTTGGAACAGGGGTAGTTCCAGATAAACATGAGAAAAAACTTCTTTCCTGTGAGGGTGCCAGAGCAGTGGAACAGGCTGTTCAGGGAGGTTGTGGGTCTCCTTCTCTGGAAACATTCATAATCCACCTGGATGCGTTCCTGTGCCCCCTGCTCTAGGTGTTCCTACTCAAGCAGGGGGTTGGAAAAGATGATCTCCAGAGGTCCCTTCCAACCCCTGCCATTCTGTGATTCTGTACTCTAGCCCAATATGCAGGAAACCTTCATCATTGACAGGCCAAACTAATTATCTGTCAACTAGATTCTCTATGCAGCTGGGACTCACCCTCACAGTTATTGCAGGAGATTTCCTGGAACTGTTACCTATGTATAATATCTTCACAAGATTTTCTATAAAAAGAAATATGTTAAAGAAGGTAACAGTATTCACATGCTTTCTACTATAAATGGGGCAAAATACTTGCCCACCCCCACCCCATTTTTTTTTCTTGTGGTTTGGGCATCCATTGAAATTAATGAGTATAACATTCAGCTCTCAGTTTATAGACATGTAAAATATACTTACATTCCTTTATGGAATCAGGTGACTGAAACAAGAACAGCCTCCACTCAAAACACAGGTATCTATCAAGGTGTGAGGTAATTCGTAATTCCAAACTGTATTGGTAGATTTTAAGTATTTGGAAGAGAAGCATCAGATATATGAGTGAAGCCAAAACAGTAGCAGCAAAGATAAAAAAGGAAAGATCAAGTGGTTATATACAACAGAGAAAAGCCTCTACAGAGAAGTTTTGGTTGCTTCATCTTGAGAGAAATTATAATATAAATAAAGAGTGAGAGTAAAACATTTAGAATATTAAAAAAAGCATACTACTAGAAAGAATGGCTTTTTTCCAACAGTTAGCCCTTGGTGCTAAATACACCCCTATTTGGTTTTTATCACTATTAGGAAGACATTACTTTTATAGGAAAAAATTAGTTCTTTTTATAGTGTAAAGCCTCTCAAGTGTCTAATTTGGTTGAAGAGCAAATAGCTTTACAGCTTAACAGATGGTGAGCCTCAAGGAAAATCTACACACCAAAAATGTAGCAATTTAAGTGGTCATATACTAATGGTGTACAAATAGATCACTCCAAGGAACTTGTTTTTAATCTGATGGAGTTTGATTACTGTAACACCCAGCTGGCAATCTTTAATTGGTCTGAGTGGTTAATACTGATTTTAAAAATATAGTTAGGTATCCTTCAAGCTAAGTTGACACAAGGGTGTGGGATTGAAGTGCCCACAACAGAAGTTTGGACTGATTTCTAACCAATATCTGTTTACCTCCCTTGACTGGAGAAGAGGATAAAGCAACTAATAAAGATGTAGCTGTCTAGGTTGAGTCAGACGAATCAGATATATGAATAAAGTCAGTCAGTGACTTGCCTAGAAAGAATGTTGTTTCCTGCTACTGAAATTGAAGGCCCTTTCTGCCTAGAGATTGAGGAAGGGCTAGATACATCCTCAAGGTGATAAGGGCTAGTGTCTGAGAGACCCAGAGAGCATGTGTGCTGTGCAAGGGAGTAGAGATATCAAACAGCCTGACAAACGTGACTTTGGAAAGGAGATAGGATCCTTGTGGTACTACACTGCAACCCTTCTGTATCGAACTCGATGGCTTAGAACTTTTCTATTTTACAGGTATTCCTGTAACAGACCTATTTATACACTGCATACACTGACCCTCTCCAGTCCCAGATGGGCCCTGTTTATGTCACATACATGTGAGAGTGTGTGTGTGAGTAAAATACCTGTGTTCTGAGAATGCACCAAGTAAAGAATTAAGCTTTGTTTAACAATACCTTATGAGTCCACAGTGTTAAGACTTCAAATTATGGACTCAAGCTGAAAGTATACTGCAGGGCAATTTAAAAATTAAATTTTAAAAACAATTAGAGCCTATTTTGTACAATTTTGTCAACTATTTAAAAGTTCTTTTTTTGTGTGTGTGTTTCTCATGGAATCTAAATTACCATGTGAGTTTTAGGTATCACTTTCCATTTTCCTCAGAGCAGTTTGGGAAAAGGGTGTTGTTTCAGATCTGACAGGCTTCAGCGTTACTGAACCCATTGCGTGCACCCAAGCATGTATTAAATTACATGTTGTGGTCACAGCAGAAACAAATGAGGCACAGGATAGCTGTGTGATTTCTTACACTTTGTACTTATATATGGTCAGTATCATTTTCCCCTGCCATAGCAAATTAAAGAATGGGCAACAGGGAACACGCTGTGCCAGCACTGCTGTGCAGAATGCACGCTGCACTCCACGGGGCAGCAGAGATTACCTGTGCTGAGTGGCACTGCAGCGTTCCCTCTCGTAAGGAGGCATCTGTGTTTCAGGCAGCACAGAAGCCCCATATTCACTTTCACAGAAGTGTATGAACTGCCCTCCTAGTTAATGCAGCCAGCTACAACATTTACACACCAATACTCTAAGGGGGAGAAAGGCTTTAGTCCCTGCCCTGTGCTTGTTCCTGCATCACATAAAAAAAGCCGTATCAGTGCTAGACCCAGGCAGGCAGCTTAGGGCTGAATATGCATTGCTAACTACTCTCTTGTCCCTCACCTCCTTCATGGAAAGTTTCTGTGGTTGCTGGGAAAGTGATCCCAGTCATTCAGCATAGTCAAAGCGAGACCCAGAAGACAGTGCATTAGCTCCTTTTTTTTATTATTTTTTTTTTCTGAGACATCGTGATCCAAAGCAGAAGGATTTTCAGATTTTTAGACAGACAGCTTAGTACAGAGTCTGAGACATTACTTTCAAGGTTAAGCAGAGGAAATGTTAACGTAAGTGTATCAGTTATAGCTGGATTATACCCAGAATGTTTGTTTTGAGTTGACCTTGGTGGTATAAGCAATATTTCATGCTTTTGATCCAAAGTAGAAAAAAGTACTATGAACTTTACTATGAACTTGGGATTAATATCTTAGTGGCAAACGTTAATGTATTATGTTATATGGGATGTTGATTTTTTATTCTATACATCTGTAGAACATAAAATGGCCACCATCCTGCAGTACGCTCTGGATGTTTGCCTTGGAGTTTTATGAGTTCTCTTTTCGTTGCTCAGTGTGAAGTTGTTAATGACAATGATGGAAGAGGAACCACCTGACAAGTCTTAGACAAACTGTTTGTCACAGTTAGGCTATAGATTAAGGCCCAAGTGGAAAATATATTCTACTGCCTTTTCTATGCATAATCTTGCAATGCATAAATTTAACAATGGAATCCACAGGGTGCTTCTTCCTTTTCAGCTGGCACACACAAGGTAGGCTGGAAACAAAATAACTTACAGAGGACTATGGTGTCACCTGGACATTTCTTACCACAGGTTCCTGAGCAGATTCTGTCCACAGAAGAGCTAAAAAAGGATTCAGAAAGGAAGTTTTGGAAGAAAGTGGTCCTGAGCTACAATAAAAGTTGTCCTGAGCTACAATAAAAGGTGAATGTTCCTCTTCCTCCACTCATAGTACTTCCATATTTCCAAAGCACTACCCAGGGTTTGTCAGAGCTGCAGTCAACAGCGTGCCAGAAATTCAGAATTTAAAGTCAAGTTTAATTTGAAAAGGCTGTTGGCTAATCACTTTTTGGCTTTATTTGACAAATGAAGTATGAAACATGCCAGTAGCTGCATATTTGATTCAATTGTTCCACCTGAAAGTTAGACAGAACAGAGTAGGGGTTACATAGAAAAGGGTGAGCATGACAAAGTGGAAAAGGTGGAAAATTTTGACCCCACAACAAACAATAGTGTCTTAAAGTGACTAATTAATTATTCTGAGGGATTTCTCTATTGATCCAAGTTAAGCCCTTGCTAGTTTCTTGTGCATATGAGAAATTTCTTGTAAAATGAAGTTTGTTAGTCTTCTGCTACTCCAGTTCTTTGAAGGCAGTATGAACAATGCAGACTTGATCAATTACAAGCCTGCACATTACTTGTATGACTCCATTCACTCAGTGGACCCTGTCTAACAAGTAAAAAATATACCTGTTTCCTTCTCTGTGTCCTTTACCCTCTGCCTCCTGATCTTTCACAGCCTGGGCATTACATTGGAAAGGATACAGAGCAGCAGGTAGAAAGGCATGGTACAGGATCACAGAAAGGAGTACCATTGTTGCAACAGCTAGTAAATCTTCACTCAGCATCAAAATATCTGGGATAAATACGAAAGACTGCAGAGACAGTGTGCGCCACTGCCCAAGGTCAAATGACAAGACCAGTCAAAAGTCAAGCAGGTTTTATAGAGGAGTTTTCAATGTAAGATCACAAGCCTTAGAAGCATCTGTTTGAGTTGCATGTGCTAAGAACAGATGAGCCCCGAAAGTGAAAAGAAGGTCAGAAAAGCAAAAAGAGCTTGATCCTGTAGCGAAGCCAAAAGACAAAACAAAACTGAGCAAAGTATTTCTTGGGAGAAGTCTTAAAATTAAAAGAAATTGTCTTTTATTGTGTGAAAGTACCTAGCTCCAAAATCAGTGTCCCCCCCCCCCAAAAAAAAAAACCACCAAAAAAAACCCCAAACCCAAGCCATAAATGCAGGCATTACAGGGAGTGACAAATCCCACCCTACCCAAAAGTCCTTTGGAGCATCCAGCCACAAAACGGACATGCAGAAGGGAAGTTTCTTTCCTTCCTCTCTGCACAGCATGGGTGGTGCCCTTGCACTGGATTACGTGTTGGTGCCACACCCTTATGCCAAGATACATGATACAAATAGGCTTATGTCAATAACAGAAGAGCAGGGGTACACCCTGACACACTGACACTGTTCCCTTTTGTAATTCAACTGTAGAGAAGCTAGTGAGAGGCTGGGGCACCACACAGCATTGAGGAGTGTGTGATTGGCAGCTTCACAGGTGATGCGTAGAGATGGGGAGTGGGGTGGTGGTGCAAAAGCAAACTCTGGTATCCTGACCTTTTTCCTTCCCCAGTAAAACCTGTGCCAGGAGGACTGGTTGGAATATTTACTCAGCATGTAGGAGTTCTGTCTTTATATTTCCTAAGAAATGTAAAAGTCAAATTCCCAAGCCAATGCCCCTACCAGTATTCTGAGAGCTGGTATTCTGAGCTCATTTGCTTTTTTTTGATGCTGTCCTACTCAGCATCAACTATTGCATTTGCTAGCTGTTTAAAATACACAGGAAATAACACACATTGTTTTAAATCCATGCTCTGGATCAGACCTCTCTTTCAAGTGGATCTGAATGTTGATCTCCCACCTCCCAGGTGACTATTCTAACCATGGGGCTTTGCGGTATGGGAATCTAATTCCTTCCTTTTCATCATAGCTGCCCCAAACCAAGATATTTCTGAAGTGCTGAAAAAATATTTCAAAACAAAACTGTTGCTTTGAAAATATTTAGTCATTTTCATATTGACTGAAGCCATCACTCAATTTTCCACAAATTCAGAATAAATTTTAGTCCTTCAAGACCTTTCTTTTTTCCCTGACAAATAGATAAATTTCAGAGAGAGTTTCACTCAGCTGTACTGATATGTGATCTAATGCTAACCAATATCTTGAGTCAAAAATCAATTACACTATGATTTGATAAACTGAATAAAGATCTACCTTAAACTTAAGCTGGAATTTGTACAGCAGGTTCTGGTTAAGGTCAGGAGTTTCATGCCATTTCTCCAAGTCCTGTAAACATGTCTGAATAAAAAAATTGCAGTCACGATGGGTATCACAAAGCACAGACCAAACTGTGCTCTCATTTATGGATCTTTGACACCAGGTAGGTCGCATCTGGGTAAATACGAACAAAATTTCAGTCCATGTCTTAACCTGGACTGAACTCAGCTTATTCTTTTCCAGAGGAAGATATAATATAAGCTTCAGGATATCCTTCTGAGTAGAAATGTTTTGGAGACTGCTTTTCCCATTGCTAGGATCATGAAATCTCTTGATTTAGTTTCCCCTGAGTTTATAGGTTCTGCAAAATATTTCTTCCAATAAAAAAACCCAAAGTTTTAAAATGAAACTTCCAACTTACTTGGTATTTTTATTAGAAATCTGAGATATCAGCAAAGTTTGCAAACTGCTTTATATGCCTTGCTCGAAGTTCTGAGTGAATCTGTACCAAAATGTATGTGTCAAGTGTCTGATGATTGTGATTTATATTAATACAAAGCTTCATTATGGGGCATTTGAACTAAAACCTAGGGAACATAACCACTTCTGCCTAATTTTCACTACTGCTTAAATCTAAAGCTCAAAGTAAAACACAAAAATTAAAATCAGAACAAATGAAAAGAGAGAGAGAGAAAAAAAAGTGCAGTAACCATACGGACAAAAAATATTCTGTTTGACTACTGGATTTTACCAGACTATGAAGTTGTTCTTTTTCTAGCAAACATGTCTGTAAGTTATCTGCTTAAAATATAACATTATTCTGTTACTGATATGGATGAAAAATGAATTTCAGGCAATTGCATGTCATACTAACATTTTTTCCTATATCAAAGTCCACCTTGTGGAATAAAATCATAGAATCACAGAATGGTTTGGGTTGGAAGGGACTTTTAAAGATCATCTAGTTCCAACTGCCCTGCCATGGGCAGGGACATCTTCCACTAGATCAGGTTGTTGAAAGCCTCATCCAACCTGACCTTGAACATTTCCAATGATGGGGCATCCACAACTTCTCTGGGCAACCTGTTACAGTGTCTCACTGCCCTCATCATAAAAAATTTCTTCCTTATATCCAATATAAATCTACCCTCTTTCAGTTTAAAGCCATTTTCCCTTGTCTTGTCACTGCAGGACTTGGTGAAAAGTCTCTCAATGTATTATATGTCAAAATGTATTAAAATAGTTGTTAATGTGGACTCTAGCACAAGTAAGCCAGATCAAGCTGTAACACATTTTAAATGGGGTCTCAGGAAGCTGCGGAGAACAGTTGTAAGAAACTAAAAAGCAAATTTCCTTTTGTTTTAAAACAGATAAATCCCAGCTCAGAAACTTTTCTGTGTTAACGTAGATGTCTTAGCCTTCCGACCTGCAGAAAGTACTTGCAGGATGAAAATTTCACAAATGATGTGTTTCTCAGGGAAACTTGTTTTTAGGAAGTTCACTAAGTGAGTTACCAAGCTAAATCAATAGATGTAAATTTCTCTAACCACAGCAATAACAAAAGTTGTAAAGATACTTCAAACCTTTCTTATTTTTTCCTCCAGAAGCTATCTACTGTGACAAGGATCACTCAGCTGGAGTTTTTTGCTTCATTTGAAAAGAACTTGCCATACACCATAGATGGAAGTCCAGCTTTTTTGTCATGGACCCATCATTTTCTAAAATAGGTTTCCATGTGCTGTCAGTTGTTCTGCACTCTGTTATTAGGTAAGTATCAACCACCTACTGAAAGATGGAGAAAACACTGATGTGTGGGAGGTTTGTGCTGGCATAAATAGGCATGTAAATCTAAGTGTATGGCTTAGTATTGAGAAGTGGAAAGCCTCAAAATTCAAGTCAGTGAGGACTTTTTTATATCCTGTGGTTAAAGTGAATAAAGGAACAGCTGAGATAAGGTATTTCAGTAACAGCCTGATCTAAAATCTGAGAGACAGGATCCGTTTCTTCCAGAAAGACAAGATATTGCAATTCAGCTCCTCCCGACAGTCATTCAGTGTCATTTGCCTTCATTACAAAAGAAAAACATTAAAAATTATACCATTGATTTAAATACTATTATTCAGTGTAGCTATTTGTGCAACTAAACTAAACCAGTGACTTGATGTTCAAAATGAAAGGGTAACACAAAATATTTAACTCCTTGAGTACATCTATATCACAAGTTACAAGCAATTCTGTGAAGTCATTCTAGTTAACTTGCTGCTGAAGAATGCATTGCATGCTGAATATTATCGCATTGATCAGTGCATAAAAGCTTGACCTAAGCAAGGATTAGATTAGCCTAGCAGAAACAGAAGTCAATACGTGTCTTTGTCTACAGTGAAAGCCCCCATATACTCAGAAGCAAAATAACAAACAGACAGGAGTGAGTATACTTGATGTTATGTGTAATGTATATTTCTGTAAACAAAAAGTATAAGGACTCTATATTTCTCAACAGTGCAATAAGAGATGAGCTGTGTATTGATAAGCTTCTGACATGTGAATTTCCAGTATCTGTAAAAGTGAAGTGGACATGACAGTAGAACAAGTGCAAAATGTATCTCCAAATTCAGGGACAAGCCCAGATGTTCAGATACACAAAAATGAGATATGGACTGTCTAAATATTTTAATTAATGCTTTGGAAATGCAAAATACCTTTGTCTTTCTTTAATATATATATTAAAAGTATCGATACTGATGTAGAAAAAAATGCAAGGAAGGAAGATTCTACCACTCCTATTTCAACTATAAACAACATTTCCTGTCCTCAAAATGACGAAAACATGGGGTGTACACGTACATCACAGAAATAAAAATGGATTCACAGGCTGTAATATAATAGGAAATATTTTCTAAACAGGGACACAAACACTTGGAAACTTTCTGGCAAAAAAATGAAATCTAAGTTTTCAAACAGTTTTTTCAACAATTTCTATACTGCTTAAGAGTGGGAATTCCAAACGTACTCTGGGGTGTAGCTTTTGAAAGCATCAGCCCTTCAATGACCATAGCAGAAATCACTGCAGACAAATGCATTAGCGCTGCTAAAATCTGGAGCTGAGGTTGGAGCTCACAGGAAGTGAATATTTTAATACACAGAGAATATCGCTGTTTTCACTTTGTTGAGTATAGGAATGGTTTTGCATGACTGTTTCTTAAACTGGCTTAAGCATCTCTGATTTTCTGCCTAATCACAGCCTAACACCACTTCTTTTGTAAATTAAAAATGTTTTATCTATAGGGCAAACTAGATCAATGAGCTGATCCAGGAAAGGAAGTAAATGGAGGAAAGGAGTTAAAGTTGGGAAGGGAAGGAGAGCAGGAAGGACAGAGGAAGGAAAAATAAAATAAAATAAAATGAAAATAATAAGAAAGATAAAGAAGAAAAAGAGAAGATTGCTGAAAAGATTAATTTTCAGCTGTCCTGATTTCTAGGTTCAGTTCAGTATATGGCCACACAAGCAGCTGTGCCAACACATTTGAGGGGGCAATGCGAGGGCAGAAATGAATGACTGGAGTGTGAAAAGAGAGGAGTGTGCTGACCCCCACACTGCTGCCTAAAGAAATGCAGATCAGAAACAATGTCAAGCTCTGTGCAATTTATGACAAGAAGCAACATTGCCATGCTTTAGTTGGGTCTCCGCATACTGACCCCCAGCAGACAATAGGCACCCTCCAGCTTCAGTGGCAACTGACTGGCCATTTTGAAGATGTTGTTGATGCCTTAACAGAAATACCTAAAGGAAACAGGCTCTGAAGTACTTTTGAAGATCCATGGCTTGGTGACTTTCACGTACATAGGCATAGATGCGGCAATTTTCAGTATCTGCACACAGGAACTACAGAGCTGTACTCCTCTAAGTAGGTCAGTATGACTGAGCTAAACAAGCCTCCTAACACATACTTTCCCTAGAAATATTTCAGCAGCAAAGGATTCGTAGTTTGTTTACTGATAAAGCACCTCTGGTTTGTATGCTATGTTGCAGTCAAAGCTCGAGTTCATAAATTCACACCATTCCCCCAGTGAAGTAGCTATGCCTGTAAAAACACAGTTTTGCTCAGATGGCTATGTCTGTGCTGGGGCTTCTCTCAGCAAAGCTTTCAGTCAGGAGCAGGCACATCCCTGCTTGCCTCGTGTCTTAGCTGAGGCAACAGAAGCCTACAACACATAGCTTAGCCATGGTTATATTTTAATGTAATTGGTTTTCACTTGTACTGCAATGTTATAAAGATGCATTTCCCAAACTGATTTGGGGCAGCACTTAACTTGGGGTCATGAGAAAAATATCTTCTTTGAGATTTACATCACTGGAAATGTTAACTACAATTGGGTAAACTCACTGGAGAGGGAGCAAAGCTGGAGTTCACCAGGGGAGAACGGGGCAGAGGCACTTGAGAAAAGTTCCCATAAAAGGTGAAGAATCTTTTTATCAGTATAACAGCTCCAGCACTAGAGCTTCATAACAGTGGGAAACAAAACATTATATCATTTATGAGAACTGCAACAGCAGCACACATTTTACACACAGACTGAGTCTAAGCCATTTAAACGCTTTGTAGACGTGGGTACCCAGGCTGTGATTTTTCTACAGCTTATAGATGAGCAGGAAGAGACCATTAAAAATGTAGTCTTGATTCTTTTTAGTATTCTTTTCAGGTTGATTCTGTGAGTGCATATATATATGTGTGTATGTGCCTGTGTGAAGATACGTTATACATTCCAGTAGGCATACAAAAGAAACCAGTGGTCTTTAGCTGGTTTTTTTTAGTGGGCTTTTTGCTGGGTTAATAAGAAATACCTGGAATTTCTCTCTCTGTTTTGCCACCTCAGTTTCACCTGGTGCTTGAAGGACAAGGGGCACAAAAGGGAGCAACTGTGGGAAAGTGCTGCGCCTGGCCCCTGGCCCAGGCACCAGCCCTCCTGCCCAGCAAGGCCAGGAAGAGCCTCCTTTCCTGCAATGCCTGTGGAAACACCCATGGAGGGAGAGGTTTCTGTCCTCTTACTGAACCCTCCCTGGGCAGCTACAGCCACAGACAGGGTTCATCTGGCCCCTCCAGCCACCTCAGCTGTGACAGTTTAAAATCAGGCTGTAGATGCGTACGGTGCAAAGCAAAAACAGGGTAGATTGCTCAAAAAATGTAGGGGATGAGGTGAGTCTGCCACAGGATGACTAGAAGCAGCTTCCCTGGAGTAAGTTCCAATTTTAATTTTTTTTTCTTATGTTCTTACCCTGCTGCTGAATTTACCTCAGGGCATTTTTTTGGCTCCATTGTGGAGAGACATTAAAGAAGCCTTGGAGTCTGCTGTGGTCTCTATTGGTTCTCCAGATGTGTCTCCTCAGGAGGCCTTTCATCTGCACAGGTACAGCATTGCCGAGCTTCTGAGCCTCTTCGCTCTTCGTTAACACTCAGCAAAACCTCCTTCCCACACCAAAGGCTTGCATAGCTTGTGAGCCAAAGGTGCATTATCACTCGGTTCCCCCTCCGCATAGCTCATGTTACTGTACAGGACTGCATATGGAGCTGCAGGTCTGATCGTTAGGATTTTATAGCCTGTCTTTTGTCAGTTTAGTATGGTATATGTGAGCTCAAGTCTCTGTTAAGTTGTCACAGTATCCTGGAACCACGTGATGTCATTTCTTTAGATACAGCCTTTCTGACTTCAGTAAAGATCTTTAGGATGTACGTCTGTTTTTAAATGTCTTCAGATAAATAAAGCTTCTTTTGCAGATTTACTCAATACATTAATGTGTTGGCCCTGAACTTTGTAGCCTGACTTTTGATTGCACTATCTATGAGGGAAAACTAAGGAAAATACAGAGATCCTAAACTTTGTATTTCTCCATAAATTTTAAAAATGTTTAGAGCAGAACACAACAGGAAGAAACCATCTGTTTTCCTTCCTCAGGAGACAACAAGAGTGCAGGAGCTAAACTTAGATATTCAGCTCAGGATCTACGATATCCTTGTCTTTCCCAAAAACATAGAAGTACCTTGCAGATACTTCCACAGTCTCTCTTTCAGTTCTTCTCATCATTTCTAACATGAAGTTTTACCTAATATCTGATCTGAAGTTTCCTTGCTACATAAACCTCTCTACTGTATTTTTGAGCTCTCTGTTAGTTGTTATTCTTTGCATATTCTCTGATTTGTTCTTCTAGTTCAGTACCAAGTAATAGAGTTAATATTTCTTCTGAGCCCTCTACAGGCTTCCACTAGACAGAAAGATGAGCCTATAGGCAACCGCAATCATAGTTCTGTGATTAAAGAATTTGCCCAAGGGAATAAAGTAGGGCTCAACTTCTTGCATTATCACAGATCTTGCAGTGCTGATGATAAATTGTGTAGGCCCAAGTCCAAAGATGGTTTAGGCTCTCATTAAAAGCTTCTTTTTCCATTCAGCTACAAGCCTAACCTCTCTCCTATATTTCCCCTTTCATGCTGGCAAGTTTGCTGAGAGAATGCCTTTCAAGTTGAGGTACACAGTGGAAATGAACAGGGGAACCAGGCTTGCTGATGTTGATGAGACTTAAATATGAGACAGAAGCCGAGCTGTTGTCAGTCATGTCAACAGTGATTTACTTTTAAGCCTTTGCAGACCTAAAATTCAGGCATCTGAGGAAACACAGCACTGAAAAATTAGGTGCTGATAGAGTCTGGGCACCTCCAAAGATTAAGCAGGAGCTTTCAAGAGCTCAGTTTTAGGTTCTTAAATTCTAAGCCTCACTTAAAAACATCATCGCCTTCCTCAATCCAGGCCTTATGATAGCTGTGTTTCTGTGACCACCTGTTTGGAAAGGGATTTGCAAATATCTACTCTCCCAAGTGTCTGTTAAGTGAGATAATAGCACTTGAATATTTCATGGGGTCTGAGGCTGAATATTATCACAGAAACTGAGAAAACCTTGGATATTCATATTTTTCAAACTGCAAGTTCAAATGAAAAAACTGCTTTAAACTTTTCTCATAACTACCTTCATTTCTTGGTTAAACAGTCTAACCTCTAGACTTGCCATATAAGCAGAGAAAATAAGGCTAAACTATAAAATCCATAGCTCTGTGGATGTGAGGTTGTCAGTAGGAAAACTGGGGTGTATATGGAGGTTATACTTTCAGGAACAGAAATCATTTGAAGAGAATGGTTTCAAGATCACATTTTTGGATGTAGTCTCTTTAACGTTGCTATGACTCATTCTACAAACATTTGGCACATATTTTTACATTACATATGTTGAAATATATGACTTTTAAATTTGAGAAGATGTTAAAAGTTATGAAAAGCTCAGATATAACAAAAGCATAAGTTCCAATAA
This sequence comes from Phalacrocorax carbo, assembly GCF_963921805.1. NCBI lineage: Eukaryota > Metazoa > Chordata > Aves > Suliformes > Phalacrocoracidae > Phalacrocorax > Phalacrocorax carbo. The sequence continues at coordinate 35,702,420 of NC_087513.1, forward strand.
AGCACTGAGGAGCTCGAGTTTTTATGAAAGCAATAGAAATATTTTTATTGCTAATCTGCAAAACCGAGTTAAATTTTTCTTTAACATGTCTTTATGAAAATTCTGGCACTTCCATCCTTGACATACCACAATCTCCTTCACACTGACCTCTTCACAACCCTGTGTGTGGTCCCAGATAGAACTCAGACTTTTACCCCCCTCAGGAAAAAAAAACAACCCCCAAACAACTGGGGAGAAAGAGCAACTCATGCACTTTCCATCCTCAGAAACTGGTTGGTCTGGGATTCAAAATAGATGCCTAGAGAAGTCACTACTCAGATCTCAATAGATATTATTGGAATATTATCTCCTGAATTTGTCTAAAAATTTCCCTTGAAGGTTGTACCCACATCCTCTTTAACATAATGGACTTTTGTACACCAAATTATTTACATTTATAAACTACTTAAAAATGCTATTTACAACTTTTAAAATTTTTTCAAGTGTCTTTGTGGCTTTTAGACAGATTTTCTGTAGATTGTTCCAAAGCAAAGAAGTGGAGACAGAGAAAGAAAAAGATCGAGTCCTGTAGTATGAATATGTTAAGGATGTTGTGACTTGCTAGGAAAGGACAAATAAAAAAAAATTGATAGTGAAATTTGATTAATTAATCATTTTTTGTATCAAACTATCTGCTGACTTTATGACTTTTAGTTTTTGTTCCTAGTGATGTGATGCTACCTCTTTTCATGAAAGTATTCCACTGGTTAAAATGCAAGTGATGAGGAGACTGGTTCAAGTCTCCAGTTATTAAAGATATTAGTTTAGTTCATCTAAAAAGATCACTGAAAAATAGCCAGTATGGTTAAGCAGAGGGAAAAAAGCTTTTAGAAATAAAAAGATAACCTTACAAGAGAGTAGCATAAATAACTTGCCATACAGACAACTTAAACAAAATCATAATAGTGCAAAAAAGAAATAGATTTGAAGAGCAGATTGTTAAATGAAGAAGACCTGTAATAAAAGCTTTTTCAAATGCATCATAATGAGGAAAACTGCCAGAAACCCATTAAATGATCAAAGACAGGAAGGCCAATGCAGAATATCTGGAATTGTTTGCGTGGCTATGCACTGTCAGAGGGGTGCTTTCTACAGAGCAGAGGAGGAGTCTCACAGCGCAGTTCATGAGATGGAGTGACCCAGTCTGACAGCTTGTAGCTTCCAAAGTGGAAGATACTACTCCCACCACATTTCTGTTTCTTTACCTCACTTCTGGCTGTGCACTCCCTCCATTTATCTTGTACCAGCTCCTGTTATCATCAGAGATTTCCATGAGTGTAGAACATGCCTCGGTATCAGTGCCCAAAGAGCAAGAGAAGATGAAAGTGTGACTTCCAAAAAGGGATGCTGAGAACTGCAATTAATAAATGCAATACAAACTAGCTAATAAAAATATGATAAAATTGAAGTTACAGACACAAAAATACGTAGGATATAACAGGGCAAAATTGGCACAGTTTGTGTAAAAGAAAACCAGACCTTACATATCTCTTGTTTAAAAGTTACTAGGCAAATAAATAGAGAACATCCACTTTGTACCTATATTTTCACAATTGCTTATTGCAAGGTACATCATCAAATGCTATTAAAAACCTATGCTTGCAAGTCATTAAAAAATTTCATAATTCAGATAAAATAGTAGACAAGTACACTGTAATACAGAAAGGAAAATTGTTCCTAACTACATATTAAAGAAGCATAAAGAGCATAAAGCTGAATTATTTAAAAGCAAGATTGGAAAATCATGGTGGATCATAGTTCTCTGAAAATATCAGCTCAACATTGATTCAGAAAAACAAGCGAATTATTTGAAAGAACATTGAGATAATACAAGGTGTTACTGTATTACTGTATACCTTTTGATCTGAAAGCTTCTAACTGAGATTAGATGTGAGGAGCTAACATTTTAAGAAGTTACATTTATATATAAAATAATAAATTCAAAATCTTAGAACAATATCATTCTTTCAAAAAAATCTTGACAGGTTTTTCAGGCTGTAGGTTAATAAATACTGTAAATTAATTTAAGCCTGGTGCACTGCTGAAAGATGAGTGCCATCGTGCTTGCTGTCCTGGACCAGGCACTCCCTCCCCTGCTCTGGGCCCCCATGAGCACCTGTATGGCAGAACAGTTATCCAGGTCAGTTCTTTGATTTTACTCACCACATGACCCTAGCAGCACCAAGACAAATGAGGGCGTGGATATGTATGGCAGATGGCAGGGTTAAATAGCATCATCTTCAATGAATTTTCAACTCAGATTATTTTAAACTGATCATCAGCTGCAGCTTCCTAACACAGGTGCTTGCTCAGTTTTTGCTTTGATAGGAGATTGGGAGATGGTTAAGGTACACCTCTGCACCTGTGAATTTAAAAGCTTTCCTAAATCTACCACTTTATAAATATCCCCGTAGACTGTATTAGGCCCTGTATCTCACCATATCCAGGTGAGATGAAAAGCCTGCAACATCTAAGCTACTTCTAGCACCTGAGACAGTCCACTTAGACATTTCTTCAGATACCTTCATACTACAGTAAAACTGATACAATTTTAGGAAAAAGTCTTATTTCTCTTCAAGGAGCAGCACTCTGCATAGAGAATATTTTGTTTCTTAGTCTCACATCATGTTTTTGCAGACTATGAGATTAGCAAAAGGGTAGGGGTGAGGTTCTTGTGGGCAATAATTCTGATTGGGTGCTACTGTCACAAAAAGTTCTCAAAACACCTAGTGTCTCCGTTGACCTGATAGCAAGTAAGATTTTTAATAACATTAACCATATGTGGCCCTGCCTGACAAGAGAGATTTTTGTAGCTCTGATCCCTGTATAAGGTAATGCCTGGTGATTGTCTGCGGGAGAGTTTTCATCCTGTGAAATCCTATTTGATCTCCCTAGAACAGCACTTAATGGAAAAGACGCTGAGTGACAAATCAAGGAGTGATTTCTACAACCAGAAGGGATGCAGAGGTGAGTAGATTCATTGCAAGAATAAGGGTTCAAAGACAAGGCCATAAATGTGTCCAAAATGTTGTCATTGCTCAAAAGTTAACAGAAAAGGAAATGCCAGAACAAAAATTATCTCTATTTTCACTTGCTTTTGCAGTGTACCTCTTGAAATGAAACAAAGGGAAAGCAATGAACAATAATACAAATTCTCTTTTGCTGTTCCTTTGCTATATATCCTTAGTAGAAACTAAAACCATAAGAGCAAAACCACAAGATTCATCCAGACCTGGGCACAGCACCTGTTATATTCTCTGTATTAACTCAGTTCTGTAGCATACTACAGAAAATACAATAGAAAGGGAATGCAATGAGTCATTCCTTCTGGTCTTTGATCAAAGCATGACACAGGTTTTCCACCTGTGTAAATCTGTGAGGCCCTGGGCAAGACACCTTGTGCATCATTCCTTTGGAAGTTTGTGGGTAATATTCTCCTGCAGAAGAATACTGGAAATCTTAAAGTACAACCCTTCCTTCTTCACAGCTTCAAAATCTCAGGGAGAGCAGTGGATGTTGTCTCTCTTGACTTCAGTAAGGCATTTGACACTGTCTCCCATAGCATCCTCACAGGCAAGCTGAGGAAGTGTGGGTTGGATGGGTGGATAGTGAGGTGGGTTGAGAACTGGCTTAACAACAGAACTTAGAGCATTGTGATCAACAGAGCAGAGTCTGGATGGAGGCCCATAACTAGTGGTGTTCCCCAGGGGTCTGTGCTGGGTCCAGTCCTGTTCAACATATTCATCAATGACCTGGATGATGGGGTAGAGTGTAACCCAGCAAGTTCACTGATGATACCAAGCCGGGAGGAGTAGCTGATACACCAGAAGGTTGTGCTGCCATTCAGCGAGACCTGGACAAGCTGGAGAGCTGGGCCAAGGTGAACCTCATGAAATTAAACAAGAGCAAGTGCAAGATCCTGCACCTGGGGAGGAGCAACCCCATGCACCCCCACTAGAAAGAGGCTCTGTTGAGAAGTGCTGGTGTACAAGTTGACCATGAGCCAGAAATGTGCCCTTGTGGCCATGAAGGCCAACAGTATCCTGGGCTGCATCAAAAGGAGTGTGGCCAGCAGGTGGAGGGAGGTTATCTTCCCCCTCTACTCTGCCCTAGTGAGACCACATTTGGAGTGCTGTGTCCAGTTTTGGGACCTCCAGTTTAAGGACAGGGAACTGCTCGAGCAAGTCCAGCGGAGAGCTACGAAGATGATCAGGGGACTGGAGCATCTCCCTTATGAGGAAAGGCTTGGATTTGTTCAGCCTGGAGAAGAGAAGACTGAGGGGGGATTTCATAAATAGCTATAAATATCTAAAGGGAAGGTGTCAGGATGAGGAGACTGGACTCTTTTCGGTGGTGCCCAATGACAGGACAAGGGGCAATGGGCACAAGTTGGAACACAGGAAGTTCCAGCTAAACATGAGAAAAAAATTCTTCCCTGTGAGGGTGCCAGAGCAGTGGAACAGGCTGCCCAGGGAGGTTGTGGGGTTTCCTTCCCTGGAGACATTCAAAACCCACCAGGACGCGGTCCTGTGCCCCTTGCTCTAGGTGTCCCTGCTCAAGCAGGGGGTTGGAGGAGATGATCTCCAGAGGTCCCTTCCAACCCCTGCCATTCTGTGATTCTATGATCTTGCTGGAAAAAGTTATAGATTGCTCCATCTCACAGGGATTGCATAGTTTCTGCAGAAGTCCTGACTTGTACTGATTTCTCTTGTGCATCCTGATAATACACATAAAACAGGGGCTTTTTACCCTTATGGCATTTGCCTATTTCCATGTTAGTGCCTGGTGTCCAGTTATGCCCTGACTTTTTTTCACGAAAAGCCAGGTGGCTGGCTGTTGCTCAGTCTGGGCTGAATCGCCCTTGCATGTTGCTAGGGATTTGAAAAGAGCCACATGCCGTTAGGGCTATTTAAAAGCCCAAAGAAATAAATCCTGAATCACTGAACAAGGAGATATTGTAGGGTTTCCTACTCTTCTACCTAGTCTCCCTGGTAGCATGCTGTTGTGGTGTGGCTCTTGAAAACCTCTGAGGAACAGATTTGTAAAATGACACTGAGAATATAGATCTCCTAGTGGGTATGTAACCCTCTAAGTATAAGTCAAGAGCTTCTTATAGGAGACAGCCAAGCCACACAACAGGAAGGCAATGCCCTTTTCTGCTTTATGGCTGAGGAAACCCCTTTTTATTCCAATGATAGAAGTAGCAAAGGATCTTTAGATTTGCACAACTGATAATTATTTTGAGTGCTGGTATTCTGGACGAGGGCATGGTAAAAGCGTAATTTAATTGATATAACAAATGGAAATTTACTTGTATAAATTTTTTTTCTTATGACTAGAGTAAGGTTACTTTTTCAATTTTTCCTCTGTTCCCATTGAATATAGTTTATCCAGTCACTATCAGAACTCCACAACTGTTTGCTCCGTGGTGAAAAGCTTTGCCATTTAAAAAAAGAAACTACTTAACATGACAGCAAAACAAGCAAAAGAAAGGATATTTCCATGTATGTAACTGAGCTTAATTTTAGGTGATTAAAATCTTACAACTCTGAATGGCCCCACAGTAGATTTTTTTTTTTTTCCAAAACATGGCTTTGGGAACAGTGAAACACTATATTTTGTTGGCAAACAGTTACAAGAATTTAAACCTTTAATCAAGCTCTGCTAAATGCTTCAGTTTATAAATTGTTTATGAGTTAACCAGGACTTTCCACACAAATCTGTTTCACTTTAATAATAGTCTGGAGCTTTTCTACACAGCATTCTGTCCAGTACAGTCTTCCTCTGTTCAGATCTGGCTACTGTTATGGTCTGATCAAAATTAGTCTCACTTACAGAAAAGTTTAAATATTGTTCATGAATAAGCCAGTGCTGCTAATATTGAATAAAAAAGGCTCTCTAAACGTCTTCCTTCTTGCTCCTGTTACACACCATAAGGCAGAAAAGCAGTCACTGATGCACCTCTACCTACCCACCAGCCTCCTTTGGCAAGCCCGATGCATTGGCACAACTGTTTCCCTTTGCCAGTCCAGAGTGAGGAGTTCCGATTTTGCTCTTAGCATTACACAGCTGCAGTTCATCCGTGCCCCTAAGCCCCATGCCCATCCAGGGGGATTAATCTGCCGTACTAATGACAGGTCAGTCTGTTGGGTCAAAGCATTTTGTCATGTTGTTAAGTGCTCGGGGTGTATGCACATAATACCAACAGAGGGGAAAGCACATTGGGTCACCCTTCTGACAAAGAAGTGGTGAAACAACCAGTGGCAAACCTGTTTGATAAGCATTCCTGCCCTCTCGTGGTAAAACTGTGCTAAATTTAGTTATTACATGTCACACGAGCTTGTCAAGCAGAAAAAAAGACTAGAAGAAGAAAATGATAAAATATTTATTCTCTTATATTCATTCACGTACCTTTTGGTGTCCAAATTTCAAGAGGTCTTTGCAGTCCTGCAGCTTTTTCCTGCATCAGATGGGATTCTTAGAGACTTTTAAAGCTCCAGTTAAAAAAGACCTGCCTCTAGCCAGATCTGTGAATTGTTCTTCACATGGATAAATAGTGGAGATTTTTCCAGTTTTATGGCTTCTCAGAGCTTTTCTGTTTTTTTCTAACCTGAACCAACTCTTAGGGAGCCTTTTAGCAATCAGAAGGTGGTAAAAACGGGAAAGAAAAGTGTTAGGGTTGTAATTATACAACTTTTAGGCTGCTTCTTAACAGCAACATACATTTAATTATGCTGAAACACAATGCACTGTTGCCCTTTATTTCTGAAATAATTTGGTAACTGTCTGAACACCAAGACTACAATGAATCCTCTTCGTTATTGATGCTTTGCAAAAAGCTATTTAGAAAGAGAAAATCATGTCTTTTTGACATATCAAAAAAAAAAAAAAGTAGTCTTAAGAAACAAAACCCTTTCCTATTTGGGGCTCTAGATATTGCCACATCTGCACTTCAGATGTACAGCTTACATTGTATTAACTCATTTACAGTCTTGATCAGGACGGCATCATACTCATACTCCATCCCTACTAGTTTGTGTCTTGTGATCTTGCATGTTGGTTTTGGCTGGGATAGAACTAATTATCTGCATAGTAGCTAGTAGGGGGCTATGTTCCAGATTTGTGCTAGAAACAGTGTTGATAATACAGGATGTTTTAATTACTGCTGAGCAGTGCTTACACAGAGTCAGGGCCTTTTCTTCTTCTCACTCCACCCCACCAGCGAGAGGGCTGGGGGTGCACAAGAAGCTGGGAGGGGACACGGCTGGGACAGCTGACCCCAACTGACCAAAGGGATATTCCACACCATATGGTGTTATGCTCAGCATATCTAAGCTCAGCTGGGGGAAGAAGGGAAGGGATGATGTTCAGAGTGATGGCGTTTGCCTTCCCAAGTAACCGTTACACATGATGGAGCCCTGCTTTCCTGGAGATGGCTGAACATCTCCATGCCCATGGAAAGTAGTGATTTAATTCCTTAGTTCTACTTTGCCTGTGTGCATGGCTTTTGCTTTGCCTACTAAGCTGTATTTATCTCAACCCATGAGTTTTCTCACTTTCACTTTTCTGATTCTCTCCCCCATCCCACCAGGGGAGTGAGTGAGCGAGCAGCTGTGTGGGGCTTAGTTGCCGGCTGGGGTTAAACTATGATGGTCCTTTTTGAAACCCAACGTGGGGCTTGAAGGGTTTGAGATAATGACAGGTTTGATTGGAATATGCTAGATCAAATATATAGCTGTTATTGCTGTTTAGCTATTAATTGACAGGCTCCTGTCCTTGCCGTGGGGCTTGCTTGCCTTACTGTATATTAGAGTCTAGTGCTCGTTAGTGGCTGCTTTTTGCTTTCACTGCTTACTGTACTGCCGTACTGCTGATCATCTTACTCTGCTGAGCCTGGGAACCTTTTGATAACAGCAACGACCAGGTGCCTGGACTGGCAGACAGCCAGGGCATCGCTGCTCTTTCTGTGCTGCTGTACCGGACAGGCTGGAACTCCAGTGTGAACTTGAGTTGAAGGGACTGTGACCTGTGGATGACTGCGCAGGAGCAGGACACCCCAAAGTGTCTGTGTCAGTGACTCAATCCATATCACAGCGGGTATGTCTTGAAGTGTCTGTGGCTGCAGTTACATCTGTGCTGAGGTAGGTATGCCTCTGAAGGAATTGTTGCCCAAGGGTAAGCCCATGCTGGAGAAACTACACCTGGAAGCATTTGTGGCTGTGCATGAGCTCATGATGGAGCACCTCAAAGTGTGTGGCCATGGATAAGTCCACAATAAAGCAGGTACATCCCTGGAAGAACTGCAGCCACAGGTAAGGCCATGTTGGAGCAGGTTTACTTCTGAAGGGAATGTGCCTTTGGGTAAGGCCATGCTGGAGCAGGTATGTGTTTGAAGGCACTGTGGCCCATGGAGAAGGCCACACTGGAACAGGTGAACTTCAAAGTGACAGTGGCTGTGGATAAACCTATGCTGCACCAGGTATACCCCTGGAGGTAATGGCGTTTGCCTTCCCAAGTAAACATTACATGTGATGGAGCCTTGTTTTCCTGGAGATGGCTGAACACCTGCCTGCCCATGGGAAGCAGTGAATGAATTCCTTGTTTTTCTTTGCCTGTAGGTGTGGCTTTTGCTTTGCATATTAAACTGTCTTTATGTCAACATATGAGTTTTCTCACTTTCACTCTTTTGATTTTCTCTCCCATCCCACCGGGGGAGCGAGTGAGCAAGCATTTGTGTGGTGCTTAGTTGCCGGCTGGGGTTAAACCACAACATGTGGCAAAGTCAAATCCAGACCTAGGAAGGCCTAGAAAAAACAGAAATAGCGGTTGGATTAATTTACCTGGTGTGAAAGTTCTTCTTAGATCTTGTCATAGTGGAGGATTATCTGAAGAAAGTTCGTACCGGCACACATTCAAGGGGATGTGCAGAAATACAAGAATTAGCGAATCAAATAATAACACTAGATATAAAATAAAGTATTACAAAAGTGGTTAAGAAAAGTCAGCAAGCAACGTGTCTGTTTTCATTTCACAAAAATCTTAAATTACCTTTACTTCTTTCTTTTTATAAAAAAAGTAGCAGTCTATACAAAAACAGAGTGACAAGAGCTTTCCTGTTGCGTCTAAAAAAGAAAAAGTGGCATCAGCTTTTATCTTGAAAGGGACTGTAAACTTTTTGAAGAAGAAAAAAAAAGACTACAAAAATATTCTGTTTAGCAGAGAATGTGAAAAGAAGCACATCAAAGAAAATTAATGTAGAGACAGATGTCTTACACATTGCAATGAAGAATGCAATTTCTTGCCAGCTAGGAAGGCTGGGCATCCTTCAAGAAGAAAGTCTTAAAAGAGCAGAGGCAGGCTGTCCCCATGTGCCATAAGACAAACCAGCGGGGAAGGCAACCATCTTGGCTGAACAGAGAGCTTTTGCTGGGACTTAGGAAAAAAACAAGGGTTTACAACTTTTGGAAGAAGAGGCAGGCAGCTCAAGAAGAGTATAGGGATCTTGTTAGGACATGCAGAGAGAAAATTAGAAACACAAAAGACGAGCTAGAACTCAATCTGGCCACTGTTGTAAAAGATAGCAAAAAATGTTTTTACAAATACATTAACAACAAAAAGAGGGCCAAGGTGACTCTATCCTCTATTGGATGCAGAGGGTAACATTGCCACCAAGGATGACGAGAAGGCAGAGGTACTTAATAATGCTTTGCCTCAGTATTTGAGTCAGACCAGTTATTCGCAGGTATTCAGCCCCCTGAGCTGGAAGGCAGGGATGGATCGCAGAATAAACCCCCTTAATCCAGGAGGAAGCAGATTACAAACTGCCGTTCCACCTGGACACTCACAAGTCTATGGGGCCAGACGGGATCCGTCCGAGAGTACTGAGGGAGCTGACAGAGGAGCTCGCCAAGACACTCACCATCATCTACCAGCAGTCCTGATTAACAGGGGAGGTCCCAGATGACTGGAAGCTTGCTGATGTGATGCCCATCTACAAGAAGGGCTGGAAGGAGGATCCATGGAACTACAGGCCTGTCAACCTGACCTCAGTACCAGGGAAGATTACGGAGCAGTTCACCTTCAGTACGTTCACCAGGCATGTGCAGGACAACCAGGGGATCAGGCCCAGCCAGCATGGGTTCATGAAAGGCAGGTCCTGCCTGACCAACCTGATCTCCTTCTATGACCAGGTGACCTGCTGAGTGGATGAGGGAAAGGCTGTGGATGTTATCTACCTGGGCTTTAGTAAAGCCTTTGACACCATCTCCCACATCATTCTTCTAGAGAAGCTAGCAGCTCACGTCCTCGGCAGGTGCCTGCTTCGCTGGGTAAAAAACCTGGTTAGATTGCTGAGCCCAGACAGTTGTGGTGAATGGAGCTAAATCCAGTTGGTGGCTGGTCATGGGCAGGGTCCCCCAAGGCTCAGTTTTGGTGCCACTCTTGTTTAATATCTTTATCGATGATTTGAATTAGGGTATTGAGTACACCCTCAGTAAGTTTGCAGATGACACCAAGTTGGGTGGGAGTGTTGACCTACTTGAGGGTAGGAAGGCTGTATGGAGAGATCTGGACAGGCCAGACTGATGGACCAAGGTCAACTGCATGAGGTTTAAGAAGGTCAAGTGCCGGGTCCTGCACCTGAGTCACAACAACCCCATGCAACGCTACAGGCTTGGGGAAGAGTGGCTGGAGAGCTGTCCTGCAGAGAAGGACCTGGGGTAGCTGGTTGACAGCCAGCTGAACATGAGCCATCAGTGTGCCCAGGTGGCCAAGAAGGCCAAAAGCACCCTGGCTTGTATCAGGAATATTGTGGCCAGCAGGAGTGGGGAAGTGATCGTGCCCCTGTACTTGGCACTGGTGAGGCCGCACCTTGAATACTGTGTTCAGATTTGGGCCCCTGAGTACAAGAAGGACATTGAGTTGCTGGAGCGTGTCCAGAGAAGGGCAACAAAGCTGTTGAAGGGTCTAGAGCACATCTCTTCTAAGGAGAGGTTGAGGGAACTCGTGTTGTTTAGCCTGGAGAAGAGGAGGCTGAGGGGAGACCTTATCGCTCTCTACAACTACCTGAAAGAAGGTTGTAGCAAGGTGGGTGTTGGTCTCTTTTCCCAAGTTACTAGTGATTGGATGAGAGGAAACTGCTTCAAGTGGCATCAGGAGAGGTTTAGATTGGATATTAGGAAAAATTTATTCACTGAAAGAGTGGTCAGTCATTGGAGCCGGCTGCCCAGAGAGGTGGTGGAGTCACCATGCCTGGAGGTGTTCAAAAAATGTGTAGACGTTGCACTTCAGGGCATGGTTTAGGAGACGTGGTGGTGTTGGGTTGTTGGTTAGACTTGATGACCTTAATGATTCTATGATTCTAGGCTTGGACAGACTGCACTGGTTAGGTGCAGTCATGGCCAGACAGGCATCCTGACCTATGCCTGTTACACAAAACTGGCTCCTTTCTCCCCTTCTGTTTCTCTTTTTCCACACTTTTTCCTCCCCAAGTGTAGCTGTACGCTTCTACGGGAGAACTTATCTTGGGCCGCATACCTCCAGGACACAGGGCTCTACCCACCCTGGGGACAGTGATGCACAGACATCAATATGATGGATGCAAAATGTCCGTCTATTTGGCTGCGTCACACGCTTATATAGCTCTTGCGCTTCCTGTTCCTGCCACTGCTATGGGGAGGAGTCTATCTTTCCGTCACATCCCGTAATCTTCCGGTCGCCGATCCCTGTCTATTCCCCTACACCCAAGCCACCTCAATCCATCCCTTTCCCCACCTTTACTTCCTCCACTGAACATCCCAAAATAAGTCCTTTGCATTCCCCAAATGATTTTCCATGTGCCCCACAGGGATCCCTGCACCCCAGGCAGTACTCACTGGCTCCTGGCACTGGGATACCCCCAGCACATGGAGCTGGGGCTGCCTGGGACAGCTCTGGGGCTGGAGCAGGGTCTCCTGTCTCTGACTGGAGCATTGGGATCACGCCTGCCATGGTGCTTTTTGAGATGTGGGGATGAGATTTTCACAGGGTGGTGGCTCCTGTGAAGCCCTGGGGGGACTTGAGCAGGGGGATACTGGGGTTTCTTCCACTGCAGTGCTCATCTGCACTTCCTGTGTGTGGGGCAGCTTTTGTCATTTATATGACAAAATAGGAAGTTCAGGGACTTTAGTCAAAATTAACGACATCTAACAAAAATGTTTTTAGCTATTACACCATTGAATATTCATGGTTATCCTCTGAAGTTTCTCATCCTGCATCCAAAAATTCTTCCAGTAAACATTTTACAGAATTTTGTATGTTCTAGGGGAAACCCCAACTATTTAATTAATCAACTCTTGCTGATGGAAAGCACTTTACAAGAAAATTTTTAACCATCCATCACTGAACTTCTGCAGTCCTGCACCTCCCAGCTGCTGTAATCAGAAGTTGATGGTTACATTTCTGTTGCACAAGAGAGAAGAGAGCATGTGCTGCTATTGATTTCAGTCAGGAGAGGAGCATAGTGGAGTCTTCTAGGAACACTTAGAAGTGATGCTTTAATTCCATTATTTTTACCCAAGTAACATCCAGCCAAAAGAAAGGTTATTAAGACACTCCTAACAGCCAAATCTTTTCCTTCAGTTTGTATTGACTTCATGGAGACTTATTCTTTGTGGGAAGCTATAGAATAAGTTACTTGTGAATGGTTTGTCACATTTCATGTAACAAATGTGGCTTGGCACAGTGACTTTTGCACTGCTGCACACATTGCATTTGCATTCATATTTTGGCCATAAAACACTAGCCATTTTTAAAACAAGATTCATGCATGGTAGATACACTTTGTCATACAGACCACTATTTTCAGTTGCATTCTGACTTATGCAATCTCCTCTATGATATGTACTTTGATGAGCAGATCAACAAAAATTGAACAAACTAGTATGTTTCCTGTTTGTCTGTATTTTGTCTGTTAGTCTTCTTTGCATGGTGCATTTTATCAATGAAGTTGCAAACATATGGTTTGCAGTGTAGGTTTAATTTTCTATACTCTAGACATATATACTTTCAGAGTAGTGTATAAATTGTTTAGTTTGCTTATATAAATTTGTTGTCATTTTCTTCTTGGTACAAAACTTGATTGGTTTAAAATGATAAGTATTATCACAGAATCATAGAATGGTTTGGGTGGGAAGGAAGGGACCTTAAATATCATTGAGTTCCAACCCCCTGCCATGGGCAGAGACACCTTCCAGTAGACCAGGTTGCTTGAAGTCCCATCCAACCTGGCCTTAAACACTTTCAGCGATGGGGTGTCCACAACTTCTCTGGGCAATCTGTCCCAGTGCCTCACCACCCTACTCTAAAAAATGTCTTCCTTATATCTAATATAAATCTACCATCTTTCAGTTTAAAGCCATTGTCCTTTGCCCTATCACTCCATGTCTTTGAAAAAAGTCCCTCTCCAGCTTTCTTTTAGGCCCCTTTCAGGTACTGGAAAGCTGCTATAAGGCCTTCCTGGAGCCTTCTCTTCCCCAGGCTAAACAACCCCAACTCTCTCAGCCTGTCATCATAGGAGAGGTGCTCCAGCCCTCTGATCATCTTCATGGCCCTCCTCTGGACTTGCTCCAACAGTTCCATGTCCTTCTTGTGTTGAGAGCTGAACACAGTACTCAAGATGGGGTCTCACCAGAGCGGAGTAGAGGGGCAGAATCACTTCCCTTGACCTGCTGGCCATGCTTCTTTTGATGCAGCCCAGGATACAGTTGGCTTTCTGGGCTGCAAGCACATATTGATGGATCATATTGAGCTTCTCACCCACCAACACCCCCAAGTCCTTCTCCATAGGGCTTCTCTCAATTCATTCTCCGCTCAGTCTGTATTAGTGCTTAGGATTGCCCACCTGCAGGACCTTGCACTTGGTCTTGTTGAACTTCATGAGGTTTGCACAGGCCCACCTCTCAAGCCTGTCAAGGTCCCCATGGATAGCATCCCTTCCTTCCAACATGTCAACCACACCACAGAGCTTGGTGTCATCAGCAAACTTGCTGAGGATGCACTCAATCCCACTGTCCACATTGGTGACAAGATGTTAAACTGTGCCTGTCTCAATACTGACCCCTGAGGAGTGCTACTCATCACTGCTCTCCACTTCGACATCAAGCTGTTGACCTCAACACTTTGAGTGCAGCCATCCAGCTAATTCCTTATCCACTGATTGGTTTATCTGTCAGATCCATGTATCTCCAATTTAGGGACAAGGATGTCATGTGGGCCAGTGACAAATGCTTTACACAAGCCCAGACAGATGTTAGTTGCTCTTCCCTTATACACCAAAGCTGTAACCCCGCTGTAGAAGGCCACCAAATTTGTCAGGCACAGTTTGCCCTTAGTGAAGCCATGTTGGTTGTCATGAATCATCCTCCTAATTTTCCATGTGCCTTAGCATAGTTTTCAGGAGGATCTTCTCCATGACCTTGCTGGGAACACAGGTGAGACTGACTGGCTTGTAGTTCCCTGGGCCTTCCTTTTTTCCCTTTTCAAAAGGGGGATTATGTTTCCCCTTTTCCAGTCAGTGGAAACTTCACTGGACTGCCATGACTTCTCAAATATGATGGGTAGTGGCTTAGCAATTTCATCCACCAGTTCCCTCAGGACTTGTCAGTGCATCTCATCAGGTCCCATGGACTTGTGCACCTCAGGTTCCTTAAACGGACTCAAACCCAATCTTCTCCTACAGTGGGTGGTTCTTTATTCTCCCAGTACGTGCCTTTGCCTTCTGCAACTTGCACTCATGGTCCATGGAACTTATAACTAGGAGTAAGAAATATGCTTTATTTAATCTAGATCTGCATTTGGTCAATGTCTTCTCATAAAGTACCACAGTCTCCCCTCCTGATGACTCCTGGCTGTGATATATTATGCTAGTGTTTTGACTGGGAGTCCAGCCCCTCACAGAGACAAAAAGAACTCCAGTTGGGCTTTCATGTGTCTTTACAGGAACATAGCCAAATCAAAATATTTAGTTTTCAGACCTCGTATCTTTAAGGAAACGAAATAAAGCACAAGCAGTTTTCTATAGAATGCACACAGTTTTTGCAAAGGAAAAAAATCGTTTGGTCAAAAGCTCAATTTTCCATTGAAAGAATTTCAATGTAAAATGTTCAAGCAACCATAAAATATAGTAACAAATGTAAGTTAATGGAATTTAATGTTTCATGCTATCTCCTACACTCACTCTCACACATGCAGACACACACATGCAGGCAAAGAAGGGACTGCTAGTGAGGCTGTAGTGTTCATTTTACTTGTCATTAAAAGAATCAGGAAGAAGACAGTGAAGAGATGCTTTCTAAGTCATAATCCTCAAACAAGTTAAAAAAATTATTCTCCTGCAAGGTGTATTGAGACCAACATCATTAAGATGATATTCACTGAGAAAGTGCTTTCTAGCCTTTAATGCAGACACCTGTCAAAGATAACTGAGCTTAGATAATTTTTCTGGAATATTAATTCACTGAATAAGCATGGGTTCTCTAATTGTATAATTTTAAGAGGAACGACAAATGTGGGATGATTATAGTATTCCCTACACTGCTTAATGAGACAGAGAATTAGCTCGACTTCAGATGTGTCATATCTGGTAAATCAAGGGTTTTTTTAGCTTTAATGCAGTAAATGCATTGTTAGCCTCATATTTAACAACATAAAAGTCCAAGATAATGGTTAAGAAACTCGTGAAATAATAATCTGTACATTACAAGTTCATAATAAAAATAGTGACCTCTGTATATATGTAAGTGGATAAGGTGGATGGTGAATAACAGCAAAAGAAACAGAGAAGAGACGAGAGAAATAGACACATACAAGTGAACATTTATAATGATATAATCCAGAAAGCAGTTTCGGCACAGCCATAATCCATGCAGTTTCTACTCTTGTCACTGGCTAAAGCTCAAAGACTAAGTAATTATACTATGCTAAGGAAGTGCAGAAACCATGGTACCAGCTACTGGGTAGGCACATGTATGTGTGACTCTACCTGATCCACCAGGTTTGCACAGAAGGTTTAACTGAGCCTTTGATTAAGGTATTAGACATATTCAGGGTTTTGTTTTCTAGGTTGGAATCGTGCCTCGGGTACAACACAGACGTACCCAGATAAACTCCACTCCCCAGTCATGCCATAATTAACAGAGGTACTCCTAAAGCTGCACAGGAGCAGCCATTTACTGACACAAACATTGACGTAGACTGGCCAGTGAAACTGGCACCTCAGGGTCAGATCTCCCACAATTAGCTGTGAAGTTCTTTCAGACACATGCATTTTTTTGTGGGTGGAAAAAGGTGGTTGTATGACAACTTTGCAGGAAAACAATTAGAATGTGGGTCGACATGGTAAAACATAAGATTAGATTATAATTCTAGTTTGCAGCAGTCCTCAAGAAGCTGAAGGAAAAAAAAAAAAGGCTGCTGTTCTGACAAAGCAACAGAACAGATTACAAGCAAGTATGCAAACCACCTCTTTCAGTTTCAAATATCCTAGAACAATGGTAGTCCTGAAAGCCTTGGGGAATCAAAGATATTTTCTTTTGCTCCTTTTCACACACAGAGATCTTGAACATGGTGCCCTCATACAAAGTAACAGTAGCTATATGCTGCAGTGAGGGATGGGACTCCTTTCCAGGTGGGTGGCTGCTTTCTGCTTTGATCTTAATAAACAAAATCTTTCAGAAATTAGGTGAAGTTACGGAAAATCTCAAGACAATGAAGCAAAGGGCTACAGATGCATGTTTCTGTTATAGACCAATTAGCCAGCAAATAGGGAGTGAAATAAAGCCAGGTTAGCTCATTATGTTTTATGTACTTGGGATCAACAGAGGTGATTCAGAGATTCCTTGGACTAATTTTGTGCTAAGTTTAGGATAGTTTGTTTTGTAAATGCTTGCTTATTATCAGACATTTTTTTCTGTGGAAAGGATCTCAAAGCAGCAACTTTTCTTTGTAGAAGGATGTCTGAAAATTTTCTATAAACATTGGTCTTGAGTACAGTGGTTTTATTAAAAATTACATAACCTGACACTGTCAATATCAATAGTGAACTTTAATTAAGTTTTACATATGTAAGCATCTAAGCACTAAAGGAATGTATGCAGTTAGGTGCTGAGGTGAGGGTTTTGGACCAGTATATTTTAATTTAGGTATTTCAAATACCACTCTGTTCTTTTGCTGACTTTTTTTCTAGGCATAATTACAGCCACATAATATACAGTTCCAAACATTCAAAAGAGGATTAGAAAACTTCATAATGGACAGAGTCTTTCTGAGACCGAAATGTTTTGATACAGGCTGCTGTTTCCATATTTGACCTTATTGGGAGGGCTGGAGGGAATGGGAGAGGAACTCATGCTCTCAGAAGCTCCTTTACTTTAGGCTAACTCTGATAAATTTTCAGTTTAAAGAGAAGAGCCCAGGGTGAGGATTTTAGCTGGAAAAGAGAAGACTGATTAAGGAAGAAAGAGAGTCACCCCAAACTTTTATTGGGAGGTCATACTGATTTTAAAGCAAAATATTTTCAAGTTTTATTATCTTTTCCATTTTCAAAAAAAGAATTATTTTTTTGCTATTATGAGTGTACTAAACATTTCTCAAGAGTGTCCCAAGTAGCAAAAGTTGCTGAGCATACTATAAGCTACAACAGGAATTTCCTTTCTACAAGGAAACACACTAAACAACAGCAAAAATACTGAAATTTGAAGGATCAATAAATCACAGTGGCAAAATCTGAAAAGTCTCATGAAAAAAGATTTTGAAGTATCTTTTGAAATAAGAATTGGACTATAATGACTGTAGAGATCACTCCAAAACAAGGTCATCTATAACTGACACATATGTTTTTTCTGTAGATGTAGCCAACAAGAAAGTCACAAGCATTTTATTACCTCTCTCCAAGGTTATAAAGGTCTCATTTGTAACAATTTTTCTTGTTGACATCTGACCCTGTTCTACCATGTTGGAAGAAAGACTATTGTGATTACAGAATATTAGTACAAAAGACTACAAAGTGTAACTGTAGCATAAGCCCCTCCTCCTCCCAAACAGCACCATTTTATTCAGCAGATCTCCTTTCTCCATGCATTCTGTAATAGCTGCCTGTGCCAGTAATATAAATAAGCTTTCTCTCCTGCAGAGCCAACAGAGTGAGGAAATACTAAGCTGCAAATTTTGTTCCATCTTGTATATCATCAACAGACCTGTTTAATAACTTTCAGCTGGATATATATCGTGGTTTAACCCCAGCCGGCAACTAAACACTACACAGCCGCTTGCTCACTCCCTCCTGGTGAGATGGGGGAGAGAATAAGAAGAGTAAAAGTGAGAAAACTCATGGGTTGAGATAAAGACAGTTTAATAGGCAAAGCAAACTAAGGAATTCATTCACTCCTTCCCATTGGCAGGCAGGTGTTCAGCCATCTCCAGGAAAGCAGGGCTCCATCATGTGTAACGGTTACTTGGGAAGGCAAACGCCATCACTCTGAACATCATCCCTTCCCTTCTTCCCCCAGCTGAGCTTAGATATGCTGAGCATAACACCATATGGTGTGGAATATCCCTTTGGTCAGTTGGGGTCAGCTGTCCCAGCCGTGTCCCCTCCCAGCTTCTTGTGCACCCCCAGCCCTCTCGCTGGTGGGGTGGAGTGAGAAGAAAAGGCCCTGACTCTGTGTAAGCACTGCTCAGCAGTAATTAAAACATCCTGTATTATCAACACTGTTTCTAGCACAAATCTGGAACATAGCCCCCTACTAGCTACTATGCAGATAATTAGTTCTATCCCAGACAAAAACAGCACAACACACCTGTGCAATTTTGTTGAGGGAAATAGGGCATTGGTGTCATCCATAGAGAGTTTAATTTGGAATTTAGTGTTTCACAGATGTAGCTGGGAGCTCATCTGCTTTGGAGAACATTTATAACTAGCGATGACAAACGACACAAAAACCCCCACCCTAGAACAAATAGCTTGACTCTAAGGCATGCAGAGAAAACAGTCAGGGGAAAAAAAACCAAAACCAAACAACAAAACAAAATAAAAAATAAAACAACTTCCCCATTTTATTTGTAAAATTAGCACATTTGATACAGAAATTCTTGAGTGATAATGATATGAAAACCACAATGCCATCAGCATGAGGATTTTTCAGGATATGATTACGCATATTAAGAAATCAAAAGCTACAGACTGAACTACTGATTAGTCTGTGCTAGACCATTTTTTCACTGCTGGGGAAATAGTTTTATTCAAAATTTGCAAATCTAAGTTCCTATTCATATGAATTCAAATTCCTATATCCAACACGACAAAAAAATTAGAATTAATGTCACCTTAATTTTATGATGACAGTGGTTGCTGCAAAGACCTAGAAACATTTGTTAAGACATCTAATCCAGACCCCTGTTTTAGGGTGAGTTTTGCTTGAAAATGAGCTATATCATTTTGTGTGCTTTTGTGAGTAACCACTCCAGAGCCATAGAATAAAGAAAACCGTTTCTTCTAAACTGACTGCAAAGTTGTGTTCATTAATTGTCTTAGACAGTGTGGTCATGTGCTGCCCTACATCTGTGCATGTAATAAATTGTGGTCAGAGGATTTGATTTGTCTGCACCTGCCTGCATAAACAGCCTGATCAAGAAGCTGCACAGGTTTTGTAGAATCTGCATTGCAGCTATTCTATGAGTTAAATCTGCAAAGCCAAATATTTGCCCTGGAAGTGTTCATGAATACAGTTATATGTATTCAAATCAAATTAAACTTTCCTTTTCATCTATTCTGAAAGGCAAGTATTCTAACAGCAGTATGTTTCATGTGTCTTTTATGACATTTTTAAGTTAAATCAGGAAAACATTTTTGTGCATATATAAAGTAACAGAAAGTCTTATACTTTTATAATTGTAGACTTTCATGAATATTAGTAGAGCTGTAAAGCATTATATCAATATGTTGTCAATGTCATTCAATCTTTCAATCTGTAAGACAGTTCTGCTATGACTTTTGCATGTATGATACCAGTTCTGAAAACCCAAGTTCATTATATTTTTGTATAAACTGTAATCCGATCTGCAGATGTCAGAATTGTCAAGGCATTTCATGTAGTATGAAGCCTTCTGCTGCTTTGGTGAAAGGGATGTTAATGTCTTGAATAGATGGAAAATATCTCACTTATGAATAATTATTACTTTCATTATTTACATGCATGCATCTGTATTCTAGCTCTTTATAGAAAAGTATGAAGTAATTGCCCTGAGGTTAAAAAGTTGGTTGAAATACAGCACTTTTCAATGTGCTTTTACTTATCTATCCCTTTTCCCGTATGAAAAAAGGTCTTGTAAGGACTTTCCTTGCCTTCTTTGATTTGTATTGCTATAATCTTTTTATATACTCTGACCTTTTTATTAAGACTTCCTTCAGACTGGATAGCCAGCACGATATACTATCATTTGTTTCTTGTAGTATAAACATTTGTCTTATGCCCAGCAAAAGCTGACTTGATTTGTGCATAGACACAATTTCTGATCCTTGCTTTTAAATTCAAAGGTTTTAATTTGCTCTCTCACCAGATGAAGTAGAATAAGTGATTAAAGTAACTGTACAGATACTGCAGAGGTATCAATGTCTCTGCCTCTCACTAAGGTATCCAAGCCTGGGGGTATTTTCCTTAAAGCCCCAGTTTCTGGAGTCATGTAACTTTAGAGAATTTGCAAAAAACCATGCAGACTTCCTATGACTCTAGAAGCAAGAAAAATGAGTGAAAACTATTGGTTTTAATTCCACAGTTTTAAAGATTTCTCAAGATTTGCTGGTTTGACTCGTGAGTTTTGGACACTGGTTTGGCAATATTGATAGTCTCACAATCCTCCTAGCCAACTCGCATGAAAGAGTTAGGAGTGCAGCGGAAAAAAACACTTTTAAAATCACAGTCTGTCTGGAGATAGACATGAAGAAGGACTGGGGCATGAGCAGACAGAAACAATAACTCTTCCAGACAAAAACAAATGAATAAAAATGAGGAACGTTATATACTGCCCAATGTTAGATGTGCCATTAGTTCCTGGATGCATTTCCAGTGTTGAAATCTGTAAATGCCATTGCTGAGCCACCATCCAAATTCTAGCAATGCTTAGACACAAATATATCTGAACTTGTTTAGACTCCAAATTGAGGTCTTTCAGTTAAGAGAGTAGGTTCATTATCTTCCCACTTTTCACTAAAGGTAAGAGGCATCTGCAGAAAGCTCATGGTAAAAACTTGGCACAGTAAAACCTTGTATCCCATTGGGAAACCATAGCTTTTGAAGTCAGAGGAGGCCAGATAGCTTGTTAAGACATCCATTCTGCAGCCCCCTGCACGGTACAGTCCTGTGCCTATTAATTGCCCCAAGCTAAGTCAGAACTGAAGGTCAAAATTCCTCATTTGCTATAGGAAGGGAATGGGAGAGAGTGTCCTAAGTTCTAAAACAGTTGTAATGACACTCAGGGATCATCCCAGGAAGCAGAACATTCTCCAGATGGTGAGGAAGAGACCACAGAAATAATTAGCTTGCAACATTATGTGTCTTAGCATAAATGACATGGGATAAACTCAGCATCTCATATTTAGGTATAGATCATACTGTCTACATCATGATTTTTATGTATAAAATATACATTTATGAATATATGTCTATACATCAATTTTATAGATTAACATGTTTAAAAGGTACATGGGTGAACACCTCAGTTATGAAATGCAAGTATATAGTAAGTGTGTGTGCTCAGAACGTGTCTGCTTACAAAATACTGAAGAAAGAAGAGGCTTATCTTGCTTATTGTAAAATAGTTCAAATATCCAATGGAAAAGACATAAATATGGGTTCTATGTTCCAATAATTATATTTTATTATTTGTATATTTGCAATACTTCAATCTTCAGTCTGAATCCAGCAAAAGACATTTATCTCCATCCAAAAACACTGACATGTCTTTTAAAGTCAGGTTTCCTTTATCATAACATAGTAAAAATGGTGATATTTAATTATTAAATCAATGTCTCTTCAAAATGACTTTAACCTGGAAAAGCATATCACAGGCAACCAAAACCAACAGCATAGTGGAAATCACCTCTCAAGTCAGAAGGTGGAAGCAAATGGGGAATTGCTTTTTTTATTCTCTGAATAAAATATAAGAAAGAAAAATTGTGTGTGTGTGTGGATATTTTATATGATAGTGTGCATGTGTGAGAAACTCAAAGTTGTGAGTTAATAATTAGTTATTAGTGAGTTTCTTAGGCTTCTCTAAAATGAAAGTGATTCAAAGTTTCTGCATTAATCCTGTCATTTGCTGAACACAGTCACAATAAAATAGTCAATGAATATTCTGCAGTTAGCATTTACCTAGCCCTCCTCTTCTGCTAGCAGGAAGCCTGTCTGGAAAAAACTGTCAGTGAAATGGTAAGCTGTAAAAAGTAACATTAGTAAATTCCATGTAAAGAAAATATTTTAACAGTGAATTACTGCCAAGAAATTCAGAAAATTGATTCTCAGCAGATGTATTTTTAATTCTTGATTTTCCAGATATATCCAGATGTGATTAAAATCAGTCTATTCTGCATGTAAAACCAATCAGCTACATGTTTTTTTGAGATAAAGACATTCTTCTGTAAATGTTTATATAGCTTTGGAACTTCCCAATTCTGCACACACTCACTAATAAGTGGAGTGCTTATGACAAGTACAACCCTTCACAACAGCAGTCTAAAATTTATACTACGGTAGCAGTGAGTCTGTGTAAAGTAAAATGGTGCTTATCCAGGAATGCATTGAAGCACAAAATTAAACTTCTATTTATTTACAAATATGCTCAACAGAATGATCATTAGGACTGAAGTACCTAAATCCCACTGGCCCAATTGTTTTCTGAGGGAGCTTCTGTTTCCTTCTCCTTCTCCAGCGAAGGACAATATGCCTGCAGTCTGAAATCACACTCCATTTTTACTGCATGACATAGCTTCTCCTTTTATAAAAACAGGTTTGGGAGCTACCAGCTCAGAGAAGATAATCTCTGAAGCCTGTCTAAGCTGCATCTTTTCTGTTCCTACTGAACTGCCGTTAAAGTACAGTAATTTACAGTAGTTTTATATATATCTCAAAATAGTAATTTGTGGCCAACATTGTCTCATGATTTAAGATATCAATAGACAGTCCAAAATTTACTAGAATGGATTTTTACTACAAAGCTTGCTCCTGTGATTTTCTTGGGCTTTTTCCATTTTGGTACTAAATCTATTTTATTCTGTTTGTTATTTTCACAGCACGATGGACTAAAGTAGTTAGTGAAAATAAAACAATATTCCATGTCCATGCAGTCAAGGAAGTTTTGGTTCAAACAGACCTGGTAGGGTGTTAGTCTGACGGCCACCTCAATCTAAGTGTAGGTATTTTTCTAAACATTTTTAGAAATAATAGTACAAAGAACCTAAGTGAGAAAATATTGCAGCTAATGTATTCAGTTGCTCTTTTCATGTCGTGTTTCCTACGCCAATAATTTTCTTAAACTGTTAGCTGCTTTGGATGTTTCATGCTGTCCCTGATAGAAGATACAATGCACTTAAGATTGCATAGGGTATTTGCACGCATATTTTAAAGGTAGTTGTGGTTTTGTTACATAGTCTAGTTGTTTTCTGGTTTCAGTGTGAAACAGTAATGGCTGGGAAGTTTTGAGGGGCGTTTGTGTAGAGGAGCACTGAAGTGATTCTATAATACTGGAACAATGTATTACATCATGTCCACACTGCATCTCTGTGATTTAGCCCAAGAAGTTTACTTACAAACTGTTGTTGCACCCACTGTCCCACATTGCCACTCAGCTGAGTCTGGAGCCTGGCTGGGGAGTTTTCTCCTTTTCTTTTTTGACAGACAGGTTTTGGAAGGTTACACATACCTGGAAAAGAAACAGCAGAAATAAGTGTATCTTATTTGTAACTAGTTTCACATAGAAGAAAAAAAATCAGATTAATTCTTTTTCCCATTTGCCAGACATTCTGTCTTAACAATAGTAAATGCCAGAGCCTTTGGGAAGCGGCCTCCATCAGAGCAGGCTCATCCATACAGTACAATAAAAGATAGAAGAGGGAAGCTGCTACAGTTACCCATCACTGCAGAGAGACAGTTTCCGATTCCTACTGCTCTGATGGTCAGAAATATTATTCTAATTTTTAACCTAATTTTACTCCTGATTATTTTGCTTATTTGTTCTTAAGTCAACAATGCCTTTTATATTATGAAGACAATTATCTTCAGCTTATTCATAGAGAACACAGTATTCTATCATAGTTTTCATTCAGTGCTCCCAAAAAGTTAAGCCTTCCTCTGCAAGCCAGGTTGCCCATTTGATATCTTTCTGGAACTAAAGCTTGTGTTGCCACCATTCACAGCTGCTTACTGAGTGGAGTCCTCCACAAACTCTGACCCCCATTGCTAAGCTCAGTGGCACGTTACACCAATGTGTAAAGCAAGCAGCTGTGAGCAGTGGTGGGCTGTGCCCATAGGTTACACCTGGCTGTGTGCACATGGCTGTGTTGCTTCTGGATGCAAGCTAGCTTGTGTGGAGCTAGCTTGGATACTTATTTACCAAATTTCCTTCTGCTTCAAGGGTCAGAAGTAGCTTATGTGAACAGGCATGGGTGCCTCTTCAGTATCCTCAAATTGTTCTTCATTTCTTGAGCGCTGTGAGGGCATAACTTTTCTTGCCCTCATCTGTTAAGCCAAGTGAAGCAAAATGTAACTGTCCAGTTATAGGGTGATTAAATCTGTCTTTTCTCCCAGTGAAAAAGTGTCCCCCATATAGTGAAATCATACTGCATTTTCCTGTGTTGCGAGTACATTAGCCCTCCTTGATGGTAAAACTTAAAACATTACTCTCGTTGACTTGATTTTTTTTCTTAGGCGTATTGATTAAAAAACATATTACTAAATGTCTCTAGATCCTGTAATATTATATCCACAGTATCTGTATTACAGTATTCCAAGAAATAACCATCACAACAAACTAATGGCATAATTGCATAGTTTAGGTATACAACCAAAGGGATTTCTGTTTGGTTTAATTTTAATGATGTATTTATCTTTAAAGGCTTTCTTCTCCTTTCACTGTGTGATATTCCAAAAGCAGCATATACTTTATCTTAACAAGCAAAAAGTATGGATCTATATAATAAAAAAGAATTGTCTGAAATAATGAATTATATGGATTTCCTATATTCCTGGTATGTATGGGGAAAATTGTTCTATACATACAATTCAAAATGCTCCATCTATTTTCAGCATGAAGTTAAACATAATGACTCACAATTCTATAATGTGTTTCAGTTAACTGAGGTTGTGCCAGTGGAATATGAGATACTCAGAGCTCTTGTTTCGCCTGAAGAAAACAAAGCAGCAATCAAATCATCCTTATAAGGACAATCACTGCCCTTCATCAATGCCCCTCATTAGTCTGGAAATTATTATTTCGTATACTAATAATATCTTATGAGGTTAAATAGATGGAAGAGTATGAAACATAGGTCATATGTAAATTAATTTTTGTTCAGTGGTTTGCTTTGTGTTGAGGTGTTGTTGATGTAGGCCTAGACATTGATTAACTGGGACCACAGGTTCTTGGCCAAAGAAGAGAGCAGAGCTGTCCTTCCCTCCCTCATAATGCAAAAGAACTAGTGATCAGCCTTACAAATCTTCATAATTGCTTACGGGCAGTTGATGACTGCCACCCCCTTTGCTGCTCAGGAAGAACAAGTTAAAATACCTGTCTTTTTTATTGATCTGTGGTCACAGATTTTCCACGTCAGACGTCTCTAGTTTGTGTCAGTTTGATCACCTCCCTTCATGGCAAACGCTTTAAATGAGAAAGGAAAATGTGGCTGATTTTCAGCATGATTTTTCCAATCTTACAGAAAATTAAGACTCTAAGTAGTTTGTATTAGTAGCTGGTGCTTCTCTGACTACTTAAGGAAAATAAATTTTTTGATCTAGAAATACTAACAAAGTAAAAGTAATGTTAAGTTGAATGAGCAGGAAGTATATGAGAAATCTGATTTTTTTTCAAAGTATTTATAGAAATTTTACAAGAAGTAAGTGTAAGTAAACAGGAATATTCAGAATTTTTATTTTAAGGGTCCATATATCTTTTAATGAATATTACAAATTAAACTCAATTTAAAGGAGAAATTTCATCCAACTTTAATTATTCATATTTTGAACACCATATGTGAATTAATGCTTTCAAAAAATTATAAACCATCCCCTGTGACTAAAATAAACACGATTGTATTCTTATAGAACAGGTTCTATATAAACAGATTATATTCTTATATTTTCAAATCTCTGAGGTTTCCCAGTCCTGCCCCTTACTTTTCTCCATACACTAAAAATGTTAGGATTTTACTTTCATTTTTAAATGCAAGTGAAAAACTGACAACATCTTATATTTTTAGTAAAATTCTCATGTATTATGAAGACCAATAGACATCCACTCCTATCCTGATTTAAATGTTCTTCTGTGCATAAAAACTAAATATTGTGGCATTGCATTAATACCTTTGAAAAATTATTAAATTCAGTAGAAATCTGTGCATAACTCTCCACCAGTAAAAAGTGGTGATTAAAGCATATAAACTAAGAAGGTGACTATTTAATTTTTAAATAAATTTAATCTTTATTAATATATAAGTCTAGACAAATAGTACAATATTATTGCAAAGTTTACTTGTATAAGAACTGCTGTGTGACTAATAATTTACATAAAGGTTTGCCTCTGCTATCCAAAAAGAAGGATAGTGCAGAATGGCAATGTTTTTCAGTTACCTTTTGCACTCAGTGAACTAGGTTCATGATTTTAAACTTGACAAATTTTTAAACAGGAGCAAAAAAAGTAATGTTTAAATCTATTTTAATTAATTTAGGGCTAATGTACAACCCATCAGACTGAGTAGCATCTGTGTCTCCACAAATGAATGTGTAATATCTTGAGTGAATAAATGTTTCCATCTGCTACTGGTTGTTAATCAAGAATTTTTTTTTTTTTCAACAGATACTCAAGTGTTTTATTTTTAACATACTCTTGATAAGGTATTACATCCTCCTGCAACTCCATCTTTAACACTTAATTTTTAAACAATTCATCCTATTCCAAAAAGTTATTTGAGTTTCTAAGATTGTTTAAATTTTTATTATCTCCTCCACTCAATTTACTTCATAGATATAAGGAAAATGAACTCATCCTAAAATGTCTAAGTAACATGTTTTTGATTTGTTCATTATCATTCTGGATTGGCAGCTAACCATTATGAAGTAGAAATTAATTTTATGTTCTCTTTTGTTATGCAAACCAGTCCAACTAAACTGAAAAGAGCTCTATAAAAAACCAGAAAACTGTAACTAAATGTGAAATGATGTAGAAAAGAGTCTTCACTTTTTTAACCCAATGATGAGTGCACTCAGGTAGGCATGAGGGAGACCTGTGGTACACAGTTTTCTAGGGAAATATTGCCCTGAAGATTTTGCCAAGACTTTCCCTTTCCCAGCTTTACCCTACAAGACACTACTGAGCTTTGTGCACTCCTAGACAAGTTAATGAGCAGGATACGTATCATATATGCAGGTGTGCAGCTCCAACAGATGGGGCCAAAATTTCATTCCACTGATTGTTAGATCACGGTGACAGAGGAGGGGCGTTCTTTGGGCTGAGATTACACCCAGACAGAGAAGAGCTTCAAATCCATCTCTAATCTAAACTCAGCATTGTTGGATAAAAGTGAGGAGGGAGATGAATTTCAGGGTTGTTTTGTAAACTCCTCCCTGACACTTCAACAGTATTTCTATGGAAAAGATCTCCAGGGGTGCCTCCTGGAAAGACCTGAGGACAAATTTCTGTAGGGCATTTCTGTAGCCTGAGTTTTTCCTCATCCAGGATGATATAAGAAAATACAGGTAAATGTATATAAAGTGGGTAAGTAAAATCAATATGTGTTGATCTATGAAAATAGTTTCTGGGAGATTAGCAGTGCTCATGATTTACTGTCTTTCCTGAGAACACCTCCAAAAGGCCAGAGTAGCAGCTCTGATTTGACTAAACTTTGTCAGTTACCTAAAAGATGTAAATTGTTTGATGTGATCATCTGGAAGAGATATTACCTCAGTGATGGACGTTGGAGACTGCGATTAATGGGACCTTTGGTGAACAATCACCTTTTCCCATTCAACTCTGAGTCTCAGACAAAATTAAAAACAGGGCTAGGCTATAGCAATAAAAAAACCTGGCGTTCTTTGGCCCTGAGGCCAAGTCACAGCACATGGCTCATTTTTACTCACCTAACCACTTTTCTATGGAAAGATTGTGGCTGCAGTCATACTGCCCTACTGGAAACAGTGTTGGTCACACAATAGCTCTTGAACTGTGCCTGGCACGGTTTTAAAGAGCCTATTACAATACTAAAAAGCTAAACCCTGACAACAGGTGTGCTAGTAACTAAGCAAGATATCATGTCATTGCTTAGTGCTGTGCCTTGGTTTTTCATTTGCATAGTCAATGAAAACATTGACTCCACTCTCAATGTGTGTTTATGTTATAGTTAACTGTATGCTACCCTTTAAGATATTTTTTACATAGATATTGTGGACTTGATCAAGATCACCTCTAAGTCATATGGGTTTGGGTTTATTTTATTTTTCCCATTTGAGTTACTGCAAAAGCCATTAGATCATCTAGTCTGACCTCCTGTATATCAGACAATTGCATTTCAACTATATCAAACTGCATTAACACCCATTTAACTAAAGTAAATCTTTTCTAAAGGCATTTGGTCTTGATTTGAAATCATGCAAAGATAGTACTTGCATTGGTATTTTTGATTCAGTCGAAAAATTGTTCTCTCTGTTAATAAATCATGCTTTACTTCTCATTTAAAAAGGTCTTGATGCAATCTCTACATAACAGTTTTTCATATACATACACCACATGCTGACCAAAACAGAATCCTAGCCTGCCACCTGGAGCCAGGTAGGCTTATATTTTTTTTCTTACTATTTTGCATCAATCTTTTTTAAAGAACATTTTGTAAGAACAACCCTGTTGACCATAAAAAAGTAACCAGATCATATAACATGGTTGTCATTTTCTCTTCTTCATTTATCATCTAAGCATTCCTTCTTACCTGTGTACTTTATTGTCTGTGGTTTCCTATTTTTCTCAATGTCATTAATGCAGATGTTGAATTCAACTCATTACATAGTCAATCCCTGAAGAACCTACAAGGAAGCCCTCATATAATGTTGATTTACCACTGACCTTTTCTCTCTCTGCCAGTTGTTAATTCATTTATGTCTTATTGAGATTGTACTCTTTTAACCAGAATGCCACAGTAGTTCACAAACCATACAAAATCTTATGTCACTTCTAGACTATCTTTATTAGTCACCTTTATTGAAAATTTTGTAATCTCATCAAAGAATGAAAGCAATTTTCTTTGATGATATCTCTGCTCTTTAAAATCCTGCTCATGAGCATTAATAAAATTCTTGTTGAGCAGTCCTAGACAAAATAAAAAATCCTGTCAATTTTCCTATCAACTTTCTGAGAATGGATGTAAAATAAGATATAGCCTGTGGTAACTCTGAATCACCCCACTGGCCCTTATTAATATTGCTATAACTTTAGAGGATTTCCAGCCTTTGGAACTGCCAAGTGCTTTAAGGTAATTAATAATTAACAGTGAGTTAGATATTTCTTCAGACAACTCTCTGGGCCTCAAGTACAAGTTACCTGAACTTGAGCTATCCAGAGCAGATATCACCTTACTTTCCTGGCAATGACTGAAATGTAGGAGAGTACTTCATTACTCCACACAGTAGGAATATATCATCTTTCTTTTCCAATACAGTTCAGAAATATATGTGCTCTCACATTTTCTTTTCATATCAAATTAACTATCTTTATCCATCATTGAATCCAAACCAAACCTGTAACAGGTCATTTCAATGACAGGAGCCAGCTATCAAACTGGTAGTTCTTTCCTTTTGTATTTTGTATCTTCTTGCAGAGCAGATCTCATATGGAAGATTCCCCTCCATGGCCATGATCCAAGCCTAGCTGAACGTGCTGTCATGCTCGGGGAATATTGTGTTGGATACATCGCTTGTAGTACTTTCTTCTTACCTCTCTTTGGGCTCATTCTTACAAGGCTTCTGCCAACCATCTTTGCAAAAATTCCTTTTTATTTTTTTTTCACAGTATATGTAAAAATTCCCCTCTCTTATTGGCTAGCCTTGTATTTTTTCTCCAGAGTGTTTATTTTCCCTAACAGGCTTTCTATATGTCTTTCCCTTGAGTTTCTCTAAGTATAGTATTAGCTTTTGTTTGTAATTTCTGCTTTTACCAACCCAGAAGAATGTCTACTGAAAATCATCCTCTATCAAAGAATTGTAAAAGAAACTGGTTATTTAATAGATGCCTCTCAAAGGACTCCATCTTTTTTTCCTCTCAAATCACAATGATTTTCTGATTGAGAATTGCAGACTATATGCAAAATATTTTTCACTTTCAGCTGTTAGCTTTGCAGAATAAGTGAGACAAGTAGAAGATCAAAAGGACAGAGATGGAGGAGCAGCCGAGCAGCCAGTCTCTGGAGGAGTGTAGAGGGACCGAGGAGTAGGCTCAATACCCACTTACATGTGGGGGTGGGAGGGGGACCAGGAATCGGGAGCCTTAGTGCCTAAATCTCTGCCTCTTGGACACTGAGGCTGGCAGGAACCTGTGACTTTGATGTGCTGCTGACATCAGAGTTTTTAAGGAGCTAGCTTAGAATAGAAAAAGAACAATTTTCTTCCTCACAAAGTAGAACTTTTCTAGAAATCTACTCCACTTAAATACATTCACTTGATATTAAAACATCATGGCTTTTCATTGAAAGGGATTCCCATTTCAGAGCCATCTAATGTTGTACATACCAACCAGATGTGAATGTGTAAACC
The DNA here is from genome assembly GCF_963921805.1 of Phalacrocorax carbo. Classification (NCBI taxonomy): domain Eukaryota; kingdom Metazoa; phylum Chordata; class Aves; order Suliformes; family Phalacrocoracidae; genus Phalacrocorax; species Phalacrocorax carbo. The sequence continues at coordinate 35,733,493 of NC_087513.1, forward strand.
TCTACGTGTTCCTTAGAGATTAGATTAGGTCCTACAGAAAGACTGCAAAAATATCCTCTGAGCTTTTGTATCCCTTCTGCAGCTCCATTTTATTTCTGTCCATTATGAGCTGTAATTTTAATTTCAGCTTATACAGTTCCTCACCCAAGCTATTACATTTTCCAGTACTGCAGGAAACAAACAACTGGAATATAAGCTAAAATTTCAACAGAATTTTGTGATTTATGAAAGGAATATTCTTTTTTATTTTTTTATTTTTTCCTCTGAAATGATTTGTTGCTCAAAAATATTTTCAAATGTCTGAGAAAAAACAACTTTAAAATAAAATGACCTTTCTGAGACAAAATAGAATACCATATGCTTAATTTCTGATTGGTATGACAGGAAAATGGAAAGATGAAATATATTTTCTTCATGTTTAATGGACTGAGTAATAGTAGGACTATAGTATTAATAGTCCTAGTAATAGTATGAATAATATTTTCCCAGAGGCCATTTCCTTCTGATGTATAATGCTCTATTTTCCTTTAACAGGCATTAAGTTGGTTTTACATGGAAAATTCGAAGAACTGACAGTAAGGCCTAAGTTACTGTTCAACAAACTGCAGTGGATTTTAGCAATTTAGTCTTCAAGTGCTATTTATTCTGGTGCTAAAGAATTAGTTTAATGGTTTTAAAAAAATCAGACATAACATTTTAAAAACATCAAATGGAAACATCTAAAATAATATTTTTCTTGTACGCTTACTCCTACACAACATTGTGATTATCAGCTCATAGAGAAAAACAGAACTAAAAGTATTATGGAAATAATGTGACAGTAAATTTAAAATGATCTCTTGGTTCGTACACTAACAGGCTACTATAAAAATATGTTACTGAAATTAATTTACCACGGAGTATGTTATGCAATATCTAAAAACTGAATCTTAGAGTATTCTTACAGAAATAGTTACGTTCTCTTTCTAGAAGGTCTCAATTGTCTTGCCACATTAAACTCGCTATTATTTACATATATATCTTCCTAATCCAAACTCAATATGATTTCAATAGTGTGTCAGAGCTGCTTTTTCTTCCCTCCGCAGATAATGTTGGACTCTAAAATGGATTTGTCCCTGTGAGTAGATAGCTACACAAAAAGAAATTACATCAGCAGAGGAAAATGAATGATGGTGTTTCCATCAGGACATGAATGAATCTAGTCTTGCATATTTCGGCACTTGCCTGCATTAAGACATGTAAGGTTTTGAACTTAGGTGTTCTTCACTATGTGTGTCAAGTTCTTCAGCCTTTGCTGGTGGGCCTGGGGCATATTTCTGCCTAAACTTTGCAGACCTTAATGTCAACGTTTTCAGACAAGAGGTTGTTTCCTGGAAAATTTCTAACCAGTTCTGCAGCTGAATTGGCTTTACCTGCTTCTCACACAATCTAGTGGTTCTAGCTTTCATTTGAAGTGTCTAAGAAATAGGCTTAAAAACCTAAAATATTGCTTTCCCTGGCAGCTGCCATGCTTTGGCATTCAGGATATCCTACGCCCTGAAGATAGGAATAAAGAAGTGTACGTAAGATGAACACTGACAGTCTGTTTTATTAACTCTGGTTTTTTTTTGTTACTCCCAGCTCTCAAGGGAAGAAATTCATAAATGGTAAAAACCAAAAAGACACAATTCCTATTAGACTAACGGTTCAGTAAGTTTCATGGTGTTCACATCACTGCTACAGTACAGACCACAGCCAGCAAGCTTTCCCTGTAGACTGTCTAAATCTGCTTGAGTACTTGATCTGTGCAAAGAAAATATTAATCTGTATAAAATACAGGTAGGTATCCTTTTTGTTATTTTTTCCCCATAAGGAACATTAGGCAATTTAAGGAATAGAAGAAGATAATTTTTCAAGCAAGCCACAATGGACACATTGGGAATGGGAAACAAGAAAGAAGTAATGTAAGACTCTCAGGGATGCCGATACACCTTGTACTACATACAGACACTGGCAGCATGTAAAGATACCTCTTTACACCACTAGTATGGAAATCAAGCAGACAGCCTCAGACAATAGCCAGCCTCTTACACTGAGACTCAGCTTTCATTTAAACTCTCCCGTCTGCATGCTGATACTTGGTGAGACATGTAGCTTATGCTTTCCTAAATAATCCTGACTTTTTAATGTGTATAGTCCTAAAGGATCTTTGGCACTTTTCAAGATTTGTCTAAACAGAAGTGTAGCTATAATCTCTATCCTTACCTATCCTAAGTGAAATTGTCATACAATATCTATAATATCCATCAGAATATGATAAAATTTTAATTTTTATCTCATCCCCCCTCCCCCTTTTTGGTGGGTCTGCAATAAAAATATTTTTTAAATTCATGGACTATTAAAGTATCTAATTTTTGTCTTTAAAGACTGTGCATCTGTTTTGCCTTTCTTATAAACTGTAGGCTTGCACTAATCTTACAGCAATAATGTTGATAAAAATGTAAAATCCATATGTAAAATAAATATATTTTTACCATTCCACTGCTGACTTGTTTAATTTTGGGTATGTGCTTTTAGCTTTAGGTGCATTAGTGCTGTCTACTAGTGAACACCTGAAATCCCTGTCAGTACTTAATTCTTGAACAGGTGTTGATTATTAATCCCATTTATTTGGCCAGATGATTTTAAATAAATATAATCCTTATGTTTTTGCATTTTAAATCCATTCATCACTGGATTAAATTATTTTCCCTTTAAAATGTTTGCAATGGGAAAGAGCTCTAAAAGAATTGAGCCATGGGCTTCTAAGGATCACTCTTCAATTTGCATTGAGGACAGAGGCCCTAAAATTAAACAATTAATTGTTTAAACCAAGAGAAAATATCTTTTAACAAAATTTGTGACACAGACTCATGAAAGAGATTTGTAATAACTGATCTGTTTATGGTTCACCATCAAGCACCATTGCTTCTTCAGAGCCTTCAGTAACTGGAAAATGCAGGTTCACGTGGTAAACTTAAAATCCTATCACCAAATAAGAAGCAACAAGGAAAATATCTGTTCTGTATTCCTTTCTCTCCTGTGTGACTGACTATAGAGTCTTAATCTCTCTGCCCGGCAGCCATGCAGTTTTCAAATAGATCTTATAGGGCGGTTGCTGCAATCCAGATTCCTATTTGTGCTGTTGTTATGCTTATTATCTAACATAAAGACCATCTCTTTTACACAATTATCTCCTCCTGCTGTTTCTGTTTACCCTATCATAGGCTAAAATAATCTGAACTCACCTCAGACCAGACCTACGTTGACCTACGTAGGAGATATCTATATATTGCAATTTGTAGTATTTCACTTACTTGCAAGTAAGTTACTTGCCCAGCTTTGCTGTTTGTACACACGTTCTCTATCTTCTTTGGATCCGGTCTTTAAGTCAATAATTTTTTCTGTACTTCTACAGGTCATAAGGCATACTGAGCCATCCAGAAATAATCAGAGGGCCACTTCACAGCAACTCTTCAAAGGCTGCTTCTAATGCATAATCTAAGGAGATGTAAAAAGTTAAGTAGAATCTTGCATGGTGGATTCTCATTCTCCCTGACTCTTTTTATGATTTTTTTCATTCAAATGTTTGAGAAAATGAGGCTGTAGGAAGAGTTAAATATTATAAAACAATGCCAAAAATCATTGAATGACAAGTTCAGATTCTATTTGTAGATTTGTCAGTGTAAGCTTTGGATGAATCATTCAATTTCTTCTGGTCATTCTCATTCTAGAAAGGTCATCATAGTTCCTCAAACTTTGCTCATAGCAACTAAAACCCAACTTATTGAAAAGTTCTACAGAAATTAGTAAAGTAAAACACTGATGTAAAAATACTGGTGCGATCTTTGGCTGAAGGATATTTCCATACTTCATTGCTTCTGAAGTAGTTTCAGAAAGCCTTGAACTTGCATAGCATTTGCTTAAAACCTTGCTAGTTGACATAGGCAGTCTAATTTTTTATTGAACATTCTCGTATTTTCCTGTCTTTTGCAAGCTGACCAGACAACTCTCAGTGTTGATACACCTTGATCTTATTGATATTTGTTAATCTGGATAGAGATGAAAATATAATGTGCAGACTGCTATGGCTGGTGATCTCTTATCATTGAATGAAGGAGCATATTGACTCTGCTCCTTCAATGTGTCTATTGACTGTCTTTGCGCTGATAATAGGATGCTGTGACCTAGATGCAGACCTCTGTGGGGTGCTTTTTAACTATTTGATTTTTTTTCTCTTAGATATCAACACATTTCTGAAAAACTAATTTAATTGCAACAGGATAATCAAATAACATATTTTTATAACTATTGACTAAGTGTAAGAGCTTTTTAAAACTGCACTCTGGTCAGTCATAATAAAATGAAGTTTTTTCTGGTTGTTCAACAGTAAAACAAAATGTCTAGCAATTTTTTTTCTCTGCAAGTGGAAAATTCTGATTTTGTTGAAACATCATTTCCCAATAGAAAGTAGTCTTGAGGGAAAATTTATAGCTTTCCACTTAAACAGACCACTGCCATATCATTACAATGAGATGAATAGTTCAGAATAAGTATATGTTTGGTAAGAGTGATTACTTCAGTTCTGTTGGGATTTTATTAGATTTATTTATAGGGTTAGGGTATTGAGAAAATGGAAGAATACTATTTTTCAGTAACTTAAGTAAACACTTTAATGAAGTCTAGCCTTACTTATCGCACTCTAAAAAATTCCATAGTGATGTCTGACAGTTCCTTGACATTCATTTGTGTAAAGAAAACAAAATATAAAACTACTCTAACAGGCTCTGACACTCTGGTCAGCTTTGTGCTGGGGAGGTTGGGAAGGTCTGCTCTCCCAGATCTAATACCTATTACACTTAGTTGCTGATACTAAGGAAGACAGAGTGCTGCTTGTGAAGTCTGCCTTTTAAGTGTTCAGTCAATATTGTAGGATGTGTCATGACAAGAGTAACTACCATCCTCCTGAGCTTATTCCACCTCTATTACTCTATCTTGTGATGCCAAACTGAATCAGCATAGCCTGACAGAAGAAAGGGCCATGGTAGAAATTTAAATTACTCGTTTAGAAGATTAAAAATCATGGGAGGTGGGGGGGAAGACGTCATCAGACTAAAGCACATAAGACATTGTGTAGCAAAGCATTTGTAAGATAGATTTCCAGACACTGCACGGGTGATCTGGACCTACTGAACTCACTTCATATCTTTCACATCTTCTGGGTTAGCCAAGTGTTTACAAATGGCATGGGTAATGATAGATTTCCATGCTGACATTCCAAACTATATTATACACCACAAAAACATGAAAGCAACTGTCAAAGAGCAGCAAAAGAAATTAAGCATGTCCTATGTGCTCATGATTATATTACTAATTACATTCATAATGATAAACTAAATGTTAATGTATTTCTATTTTGAGGAAAAATACCATAAAACAAATACCATAAAACAAATACCATAAAAAAAATACCATAAAAAACCAAAAAACGTTAAGCTGATAGAAATATATAGTTATATATTTATATATCTCAGAAGTGTTTATTTTTTAAAACCTTTGCAATGAAGAGTGTATCAACCTGTATGGAGTAGGTTGTGCCTTATTAATTTTATGGATTGCACTGGGTAAGGCTTGGTTTACTTGCAGAACTCAATACTGTAATAAAACTTTCACTGCTCATTTGATGACATGGGGTGCCAATTTATTGGCTTGTGTAGATTGCTGTCTAGGGTTATTCAATATTTCAATAAAACCTTTTGGCATAGATATGGTTTCCTCATGGGAAATGCTTAAACAAAAAAAAAACCTTATTGAAGTCAAATATATTTAAGTGGAAACTTCTGAACATTGCGGGTAGATCTTCTGCCTGCTAATAACAAGGGAATCTGCTGGGTGTTTTTTGTACTTTTAAAATGAATTGCAAAACTGTAGTAAAAAAACCTCCATATCCCAGGAGCTGCAATGCAAGAGGTATCTACTGTCTAAATTTGCCTTCTGTTTTCTATTTCCCTCCTGCTGCCCTTGTATATGCAGAGATTCATTAGGACTGGATTAGTCATCCTCTGTGAAAATTGATTTGGAATCAGTGAATGAGACGCTGAAAAGCTGTTACATTGCATGGAGTGAAATAGGCACTTCCAGAGCATAAATCCTCTGACTCTTTAGACAAAAATCACAGAATGAGATGAATTGCCCTCTTGAGAGTCTTACTTCCCCTCTTGGAATGGGAAGGGAGAGTACAATGACTAAATTACATATATATATAACTTCTGGATGCTTAAATTATGGTACGTATACTCCACTGTTTAATCCAACAGATTTTTACAATGTATTTTAGACCTTCTAAATACCCACACTAGGCTCTTTCTTCTTACGAATTGCACTCTGTATCTTTTTTTCATGATTACTGGAATGCTTAAAGGGAATGCTTATGGGGAGCAAAATAAACCCCCTTAATCCAGGAGGAAGCAGATTACAAACTGCCGTTCCACCTGGACACTCACAAGTCCATGGGGCCGGACGGGATCCGTCCGAGAGTACTGAGGGAGCTGGCAGAGGAGCTCGCCAAGACACTCACCACCATCTACCAGCAGTCCTGGTTAACAGGGGAGGTCCCAGATGACTGGAGGCTTGCTGATGTGATGCCCATCTACAAGAAGGGCTGGAAGGAGGATCCATGGAACTACAGGCCTGTCAACCTGACCTCAGTACCAGGGAAGATTACGGAGCAGTTCACCTTCAGTACGTTCACCAGGCATGTGCAGGACAACCAGGGGATCAGGCCCAGCCAGCATGGGTTCATGAAAGGCAGGTCCTGCCTGACCAACCTGATCTCCTTCTATGACCAGGTGACCTGCTGAGTGGATGAGGGAAAGGCTGTGGATGTTATCTACCTGGGCTTTAGTAAAGCCTTTGACACCATCTCCCACATCATTCTTCTAGAGAAGCTAGCAGCTCACGTCCTCGGCAGGTGCCTGCTTCGCTGGGTAAAAAACCTGGTTGGATAGCTGAGCCCAGACAGCTGTGGTGAATGGAGCTAAATCCAGTTGGTGGCTGGTCATGGGCAGGGTCCCCCAAGGCTCAGTTTTGGTGCCACTCTTGTTTAATATCTTTATCAATGATTTGAATTAGGGTATTGAGTACACCCTCAGTAAGTTTGCAGATGACACCAAGTTGGGTGGGAGTGTTGACCTACCTGAGGGTAGGAAGGCTGTATGGAGAGATCTGGACAGGCCAGACTGATGGACCAAGGTCAACTGCATGAGGTTTAAGAAGGCCAAGTGCCGGGTCCTGCACCTGAGTCACAACAACCCCATGCAACACTACAGGCTTGGGGAAGAGTGGCTGGAGAGCTGTCCTGCAGAGAAGGACCTGGGGTAGCTGGTTGACAGCCAGCTGAACATGAGCCATCAGTGTGCCCAGGTGGCCAAGAAGGCCAAAAGCACCCTGGCTTGTAATAGCAACAGTGTGGCCAGCAGGAGTAGGGAAGTGATCGTGCCCCTGTACTTGGCACTGGTGAGGCCGCACCTTGAATACTGTGTTCAGATTTGGGCCCCTGAGTACAAGAAGGACATTGAGTTGCTGGAGCGTGTCCAAAGAAGGGCAACAAAGCTCTTGAAGGGTCTGGAGAACAAGTCTTCTGAGGAGAGTCTGCCCAGAGAGGTGGTGGAGTCACCATCCCTGGAGGTACTTAAAAGATGTGTAGACGTGGCACTTCAGGGCATGGTTTAGGAGACGTGGTAGTGTTGGGTTGTTGGTTGGACTTGATGATCCTAGAGGTCTTTTCCAAGTTTAATGATTCTATGCTTCTATGATTCTATGATTCTCTGCTACCATTTCATGCGATAATCTTATATTTGTTTGGGTTTTTTTTTCACAAATTCAGATAATATTTGCCTTCAGTTAAACCCCAGTATAGTTGCTTGCTCTTATCAGGTCTTTGACTTGATGGCTCTGTAAACAACACAAGCTGCTGATGTACGTATTTTAGTTTTATGGCCCCATTTTTTTCTCGGAAGTCTGCAAACATTAATCCATGTGCCTTGAAATAAACCAAGGACATATCCCCAAACGTGTTATGAATCCTAATTATGCTATATTTTGGCAAGAGTGAGTTTATTTCTGATATCATGTGTCTGCCTGGTAACCCATCTGGCAGACTTGTCCATTTCTTCCCTTATTCTGAGTTAAGACATTTCTTCTTCTGCTCTTTCCATGTTATAATGGCTTTGGGTATGTGAAGAAGGATTAGAGCAGCAACTCTTGTCTTACTGAAAAAGTGGAAGCATTTTATGAGTTATAGATCATTATGCCCCCTGCTGCCTGCCCTTCCTTAAAACAGACACCATTTCTACAGCTTTGGGATGCTTTGTATCTGGTTTGAAATCAAGACTTGTCAGTGCTTTGACTTCTTGAAGCATTCCTCGCTGCTGTCTGCTCTCACTTTCCCAATGAGATAGTGGGTGGAAGTGAGAAATGCACAGATTTTATTGCAGGAGGGTTGATTTGGATATATTTTGTTGTCTGCAGCTAACAACAACTGGGAAATCTGTAATCTTTTTGCATTCTGGGAGATTAGATCGCAGGCTGCTGCTAGCTGGCAAAAGTGGGGTACATTTTTTTCCTCAAATGCCCTATCTAGGAGAAATAGTTTTTGATTTCCCTTTGCTTTTGTGTAAATTGAAGGTAGCCATAGCATAGGACACTGGTTTACAGCTTCTTTGGGTGACCAGATAAGTGGTAGGGATAAGTGGCTGGGAGAAAACAAAGCAGCAAAGCACAGTACGTTTAACTCAGCTTTGCTATCCATCTCTCTCTCTGTGTATACATGTGTGAGTTATGTGTTTTTTTAGGCAAAGAGCAAAAAATTGTTTCAGCGTCTCCATATACAATGCCTAAGACTTCAAAGGAAACAATGCTAAGTGATTGGGAGTTTAAAAGCCTAAAATTTTTATAGTGGTGATAGTCTTATGGTAACTCAGTGATGGCAGACCACTGTGGAGATTACACCAGAGGAAAGGAAGTTTTATGGATATATGTGTGATAGACATAGGTTTGAGATAAAATTTCTATATAGAGAAATAAAGTGGTGTGAAATCAGTTCTACGGTAAAGAGGATGGAGTGGTAAAATTCTCAGAGCACTTTGTAACTCCTTCACCAAACGTTCATGTGAGGAAGAAAAGGTAATGAACTCTAAGCTGAAGTAATCTTTTTTTCTCAGTGTTTGTTATGGGCAGTGAAAGGAATGCAGATCAGGAAGCTATTTCTGCAGGTAATGCCACCAAGGTCAGACTGGTTACGATGATTTATGGAATTGTTAGTAACCCTGTGTGATTAGGATTTGCCCTACTCTTTTTTTCCCATCTGCTTTTTTTTCCTTCTGTGGCTTCTCAATTTATCTTTCCACACATATAGTCAGACTGAAAACACAGTACTGAGGAAACGCGTACCAGGAAAGAACAGACTGTATACTAACAAAAGACTGAACATCTCTTTCAATTAGCGTGATTTGTTAGAGCTGAAACTAAAACAATGCAGCTGTAGTTTTTGCAGTTTTATATTACTGGATACTTTTACTCTATCTCGTTTTCCTATTTTCCTTGTTAACTTCGATAAACTTATCAAAAAAGAGTTGTCATGGTTTTGGCTGGGATAAAGTTAATTTTCTTCACTGTAGCTGGTATGGTGCTGTGTTTTGGATTTAGTATGAGAATAATACTGGTAACATATTAATATTTTAGTTGTTGCTAAGCAGTGCTTACACCTGTCAAGGACTTTTCCAGCTCCCCTTGTTCTGCACAAGAAGCTGGGAGGGGAAGAGGCACAGCCAAAACAGCTGATCCAAACTGCCAAAGGGATATCCATATCACATGATGTCATGTTCAGTATATTAACTGGGGGAGTTGGCTGGGGGAAGCAGTGATCGCAGCTCAGGGACTGGCAGCGTCAGTCGGTGGGTGGTGAGCAGTTGCATCAGTTTTCCTGCCCCTCACCCCTGGTTTCACCTCTCTCTATTTATGTTGTTTCCCTTTTCGTTTTTTAATTATTGTTATTAATATTATTATTTCTTCTTCTTCTTCTTCTACTACTACTTTATTTTAATGATGAAACTGTTCTTATCTCAACCCATGAATTTTCTTACTTTTGCTCTTCCAATTCTCTCCCCCATCCCACTGGGGTGGGGAATGAGTGAGTGGCTGGGTGGTGCTTAGTTGCTGGCTGGGGTTGTACGACAACAGTAAATCACATGGGGTGGAAAGTCTTGGAGGTTCAAGCATCTGCATGAAGCTATTATCTTCTTCATCCTTAATATATTAATGCTTCCAGGAGAAAATAACATAGGAAAGTTCATTAGAGATAGGATAAAATACAGGATAAGGTACAAGGTAGTTATTATTCTTGGTTTGACCTCACTGAAAGATAAGTGTTGCTAAAACAATATCCATTGATGAAATGAGATGCTGCTGATTTATTTTAAAAAAATTACACATCTTCTAAATTATTGTATCAAGCATTATTTTCTACTTTGAGAAGCCATGCTTAGGTAGGAGCACTGCCTTGGTCTCCAGCTAACAGTGTACTGTGAAAAAGCACAGAATTTCAGTGGCTGTTCTTCTGGAAAAGCCAACCTCAGAGGACATTAGACTTTTTCAGGCTTTTTCAGGCTTCACCCTGGCAAGGTACCCTTCATCCCAATGCCAAGGGTTTGGCTGCATCTGCAAGTCTTAAAGTTTTTAAATCATTAAACCGAATATTCCAAACCAAGAACTTGAAATCCTAAATGCTGTCAGGACACTTGGTGTCTAGCGCAGATGCTAAGGAAGTGATTCAGTTGCCTAAACATAGGCCTTTAATGCTGTTTAACATATCCTAAGTTCTTCTGTGGAGCTGGCAGATAAAAGAGAAGATCTACGGGAAACCCATTTTTTTCCTGAGCAATACCTGGAGGCTAGGGCAATTTCATACAGCACCTAAAATGACACTGAAGTACTGTGCCCAAGCAGATTAAATGATCCTCTTGTCAGTAAAGCCAGTGGAAGCTAGATGGGAAGAGAGCTGATGAGCTCACAGCAGCAGGACTTGGTTGCCTAAACATTGGTGCCATTGGACATTGTGCTGGTTTTGGCTGAGAAGGGGTTAATTCTCCTCACTGTGGGGGTCGGCTACCTTTCCAGCTCCCCGTGCTCTGCCGCGTGGCGGGGGGGGCTGAGAGGGGCAGGGCCATGGTGGGGGCGGCTGACCCCGACTGGCCAATGGCAGGTTCATTCCATACCATGTGACACCATGACCAGCATATGAAGGGGGAGCAGTTGGCAGCTCGGGGTTGGCGCGGCGTCGGGTTGGCGGGCGGCTGCGGCGCGGGCGGTTTGTTTTGGCGGTTCTTTCCCCCTCTCCCCTCCCTTCTCCCCTCCCCTGGGGCTTTGCGCCTCTTGTTGTTCTCCTTTACATTGCATTTCTGTTGTTGTTTCTTTTAATTTTAATTATTAAACTGTTCTTATCCCAACCCACGAGCGTTAGCCTTCTGATTCTCTCCCCCATCTACTGGTTGGGGAGTGAGCGAGCGACTGTGTGGGGTTGAGCTCCCGGCTAAACCACGACAGACATGCCCTAGGATGCCTCAGACATCTGCAAGGGGTTTGTAGCTATGACACAAGGTGTTAGGAAGACCTGTGCACTTCAGAAGTAGCCTCTGGGATCCAAAAGCAATACACTAGCACATCTCAGGTAACACTTGAAGGCCAGGGAATTCTTGGGTTACCTACTTCAGCTCGTCACTCCCCAAATCCACTGAAGTCTAAACACCTCAACTTTGTTGTCTCTATCTATAGGTATTATATGCCTGCCTTGGACCCAGCTCCATTCCTCCTGCTCTGTGCACGGCCACTCTGGCAAGGAAATCAGGGAATCCACAGAGTCCTGGATAGGTTTCAAAAGTCTGTGCCTGCTGGAATTATTCATGCCTGTTGGTATCATGCTTTTGATTAATTACTTGACACAGGCCTAGAAGCTCTAACTATATTTCCCAGGAATCATTTCAATGGAGTGGTTCTGAGCTTGAGAAAGTTAAAGTAATGCCTGTTACTAGAAGGCCTGACTCTCTCCACTCACTTTCCTTCAGCTTTTCTGAAAATTTTTTCCTCCTAAAGCAATTTAGTGTCAGCACTTAACCATAAACTGTTGAGATGTTCAAGCATGCTGCAACTATTTAAAATGTTGTCATTTTTGTTGTTGATCATAAAATATTTTAGGAAAATTTCCACACATTTTTGCCCTTTCTTTCTAAGTTTCTTGCCTAAAAGTACCAAGACATAAACCAAAAATAATAGAAAACAAAATACACATTTAACCACCAATGGTCTCAGCTGGCAGGAAAGAATTATTTGCTACTTACACAAAATGCTGTTGGTCACAAAAGAGACTTTTTGCAAGCCCAATTTAATGTATTAGTGAAACAAAATTACAGCAATGTTTGACGACATTTATGATACATTGTTTATAGTACTTTGCAACTGACTTTAACATAGAAGTACTCTTGAAATTGAAATTATTGAAATAGAAGTTTGCAGCGTTTTGGATATGGATGAAAAATATTTTTACTACAATTTTAGATTTTAATCTCCTTGTTCAAATATCACTGACAGATTTTAGAGCTTCTTATACATATCACTGAACCATGTCATCCACTCAACTCACAATGTTTAGTTATCCTTACAAAATTAGCCAGGTTTTGTGAGTAGCTGTGATTTTTTTTGGTGCAGTTACCTGAATCATGAAAGAAATTTGGCCAAAGATATCTTTGGGGGTTTTCCCATGATGTGAGAATGGAGATTTCTTCCAATGATGATGCTGAAATACCCACTGAAAGACATTGGCTTCCTTAGCTCCTTATTGTCTATTCACTCATTAATATAGGAACTTTGGAACTGAGCAACTTTTAAACAGTGCAGTTTAGGTGAGATAAATCCTGTCCAAACTGCAAGGCCTCAAATCATGCAGGAGAGACTGTAAAGAAGCTGAGACGCAAAGTCAAATATCTCTAATCCTTGGCTAACTTTTTAACCTCTGGGTAAGTAATCCCCAGTGTATAGGTTAGAAGAGAGAGCAAGTATTAGAATACTTTTCAGCTTTTGCCTTTCTGTCTTAGAAAAACTATAAGTATTTTAAATCACCTTTTAATGAAAAACCCATGACTGAAGAAATATCTGACTAAGAAGCACTGTCAAAAATTCTGTCCAAAAGACAATTTCGTAATATTATCATTTGTGTGAAAAAATACTTTTTTGCAGATGATGTGCAAAATTTTCCTCTGACAAATGGTGTGAACATTCTATCTATAATTACATGGCCACTTAGATGCAACATAACTTTCTGATCCTACCTGTTCCCCCTTTATTCCTCCTGCCTGTTGGTGTCATTTCTCTTGTACCAGGCTCTTATGTAGCCAAGCAAGGAGCTGGATCTAGATGAAAATTAACTCTAAACAATAAATTTTCGTTTCAGATTGATCAGTAACTCACCTCATCAGAGGTCTATGCTGCCTAAAAAAAGGATAGAACAAGGAGTGTTGGGGACAAAGCCAGAGTGACATTTTGATTTCAGCTGTCTGCCAAGCTGCTTTGCAGCTGGTTGTCCCTGGACATGAACTGATGCCTGGGGTTATTCATCCCAGGTGCAGGACTTCATAGTTTCTCTTGTTGAATTTTAAGAAATTCCTGATTTCCCGGTTCTCCAGCTTGTCCAGGTTCCTCTGAATAGCAGCACACCCATCTGGTATATCCATCACTGCTCTCGGTTTCATATCATTCGCAGTCTTGCTGAGGATCTACTGTCCCACCACCCAGATTGTTACTGAAGAGGTTATAATATTGGCCCCAGTATCAACCCCTAGGATACACCTCTAGTGACTTGTCTCCAGCTGGACTTCATGTTAGTAATCACTACCGTTTAGGCCCAGCTGTTCAGGTGTTTCCAATCCACCTCATTGTCCACTCATTTAACCCCTATCAGCACCCACATGAGAGGTTCAAGCCTTCCTTATATGTGTGGTATAACTGGGTGCCCTGCAATTACCTTCATCTTACTTAGAGATTCTCAGTAATACACTCAGTATTTTCTTTTGTTCTGTTTTCTGTGCAGAGATTTAACTGAAGTTAAATATTTCTTATTTTGTTCTTTGTTTCCTGTTTTTTCAGGTTTCTTTTAAGTGAGATTGTACCAAGATGGTAATATAAATTCAAGAGGCAACAGTTTTCAAATGGTCCTTTTTACTTGTCTTTCATTACAGTGCACGTAGCATCTGATTCATTTCCTGTTGATGACATTGAAGACGTGTCTGCTGACCTGAGGGGGAGTGAGATTAGTCTTTGATGACGCATGCATATATTCAACTACGGCCACATGCTCCATGATTTCTAGAGACCGAGTACAATATTAAAGCAAAGAAATATAAACAATCCTTGTCTTATATTATCCTTTGCCAATCTATCTTAGGGCAGAAAAAGTTTTTTTAGGAGAACACATCAAACAAGCTAATTTGTGAACTCTTTTTTCTTCCCCCCCCCTTTGGAGATTGCAGACTGCATTACAAACAGTAATAGATTGTATAAACTTGGGCTTTGCTCATGGTAGAAGGATCACAAAATGTTGATAGTAGGAACCTGGCTCTTTTTCTCAAAGCTGTTCCTGCTTACCAGATTTATAAATTACTGAATCCAGATGGATTTGTATCTTAGCTTTCACCCTGGTGCTATTTCACTTTGATATCATGAAAGAAACAGTAAGCTGAAGAGACTTACATGGTTACCAGAGGAGAAAAGTTGTGCTTTGCTGTATTTTCTACTATTATATATTGTCTGAACAGTATACATCTGTGAATCATATCCCTATGTTTCAGAAAAAAAACCATAGCTACCAGTAATAGAAACAGGGCTTGTGTTTAGCTGTGATGTGATTTCTTTCTTTTCTTGAAACAGCTCTCCCAAAGTAGCCTAAAGAATTTATTTTCTAATGTTCAGAAACAATTTTTTTATATATCACGTTATAGAATAGCATTAGTCTGTATGTAATATTAGAGAAAATGGGAGTCTGGCTGTCTTGAAATGAGCTTTCTTAATTTTCAGGCTACAGCCCCTGGCAAGATGTCTACCTGCAGAATCTTCTCCTGCAGGACCCCACTTAGCAAGTGCTCTCATCAGGAAACCAACAAAAATCACTATTTGAAGTGAAAACTTTGGAACTGTTGACAAGGGCAGGCTAAACAAAAAATACGTGCTTCAAGAGAAAACCTTCTAACCCAAATAAGACACCAACAGATAAGCCCTTCCTTGTTTCACAAACATGTCTGAACCAGTATTTGTGGAAGAAAAATTAGCCATTATTATCTTGTAGCTGTTGCCATTAATAAAATTTTCTCTGGTAGGAAGACACAGACAAGGACAGTAACTGTTGTTTACAGATGATTTAATATGTGTCAGTTGAGCATATTTGTGGGCTGAGTTAGATATGATTACATAACCATTAAGTGAGTATTAGGTACATAATCCCATTATCCCCACTACGTATTTTGTTTCATTTGAATCTGATTGCACTTTTACTACTTAAACGTAAGTGCTTAGTTTAATTTCAATTCCATTATCATTGTTTTAAGATGAAAAATATGCAGTAAATTTAATTTGAAATATTGTCGTATCATCTGTCTTTTTCCAGTCATGGATCCCAGGAAAAATGCACAATGAAAAATCAAAAATAAGCAACATACAAACAAACAACAGATTGAAGAGTCAGAAAACTACCACATCTTCTCATTCTGGGGGACCTTGGGACCCGTTGCTTGGTGGGTGAAGAAGTTGGTACTGAAGGAGTGGCCAACACAACCAGGCAGTGGAAGTGGAGAAGAAAACTGCTGCTTCCATGAGCTGGAGTGAAGCAAGCCCATGGTGAAGAAAGGCCTCGTTATCACACTGAATATATGCTGCAGTGACACTGAATTCAACGTCTTTTGAACTGGGAGTTTCATATCAATAATTTGTGTTGATTTCATTGTGGACAACCCTATTTACAGTTTATTACCTGTCATTCAGGCTGAGATGAAACATGTTTCAGTGTTATGTTACCAATTAAAAGTGTTTATTAGTTTTTATTTTTACCTTCACGTAGTGTGATTTTTTTGTAGGAGCACAGAGGCACATTTTGGCATGTAGTAGAAAATTTCATTTTTGGATTAAACTGTGTAATTGTTAGTTTGGCCCCATCAGAATCAGGCATGTCAAAACCAATGGTCAGATGACCCCAAGTCAGATGACCAGAAGCCCTTGAATTTCCAGCTTCTGAATTGGTGTCCACAGGCTTCATTACCCCGTTCCACTATTTAACTCAGAATCATGGTTGAACAAAACTATTGTGTCTAAAGACAGGTTTCGATACTGGACTTGGTCACAAACAAAAATAGACATAATAACAGGAGGGAGATATACCAGGGAAGATGAAAACAGAAAAGGTTGAAGTAGGAAAGAGAAAATATTCTCTAGAAACAAAAGAAATAAAACAATTTTCTAAGTGAATTTTCATTTATGAAAACATAATGATTTATACCTGTATGCTTTTAGATTTCATTGTTCTTGTGCAGATTATTCTGTATATTCACAAATAACATTCACATTAACAACTATTAGTACAAAAAGAATAGCCATGGGATGTTCATGCTATCTATTATGAATTAGAATAGAAATTGCATTGGTTATTTGTCAATTCACATTTTCTCCCCGGTGAACATCATACCTAACAGCACCTGTTTCTCATACAGTCTTCCTACTTGTAAAAAGTCTATGGAGAAAAAAAACTAAAGTCTTTTTAAAAAAGGCCTGTCACAAACTGTCTAGCACTTCAACCAAATGCAGCTGATACTTCCATAGTTTGAAAATCCTTTGCTCATCATATCTGTGCAGCCTCTTCATGTCATCAGTGATACCCTCATTATGTCACCTAAACGATAAATTATTTACACATTTTAAAACTACACAAAGATAACTCGGCATGTGAAAATAAAACACACTAAATTTTTCACATCTGAGGCAATGAAATGTACAGCTTTAGCTGTGCTGGCAGAAAAAATAGCATGAGGCCGTGTGAGATTTCCAAGATCAACATGCAGAGACCCCTGTTCATTTATGACGTACCTTTCTTTTGTGTGCAGTCATGAGCCTTTCATTTATCACTCACTCCTCCTGAAATAACTTGGATCTTAAAAGCACATTCACTCCCCTAAGCTCATCATAGACATTTACAACAATGCCAGAGATGCTCTCTGCACTAGGGAATCTCCCTGTACAGGAATTCCTGGTAACATAGCCACAGCCAGGCTTTCCTAGTGAGGATGGACTTTTTTTATATATGGACATTGATTTATATGGCCATTTATTTATATGGTATTTATTTTTATGGACATCCAACAGCCACACTCATGTCAGCTGACAGCCAAGACAGTACGCCCTCCCAGAAACATATCTAAATATTGGCAAAAACATATGTTCCTTCCTTTCATGTCAAATTAATTAGTTAGTCTTTGTACAGAACTTTGAAATTAAAGTTATTTATAAATAATCAGAATTAATAGCATAAAGAATGGCTTAACATTGCTCAGAGCTGGGAGGGTTTGCAAATTACTATTTCACGCAAACTTTAAATTAGAGACTAGAACACAAAATTATAATGAGGTTTTAAGAGCAATATTATAGGAGTTTACTATTGCTAACAATTCAAATTCATTATGAATTACTATTTTTGTGCCTTCAGGAACTTGGTAACTTATATCAATGCTGGATATCCCACCATAAATTAAAAAAATGCACTGAAAGAGCTTTAGAAACTGTTGATGTTCTGTTGGACATAGAGAAGAACTGGAAGAAAGGTAAAGTTGCCAGCCCACTGTCCACTGAACTAAAGCATGTCTACGGAGTCTACTGGGTAGCCTCGCCTAGAGCTCATTTGATATTACTTTTCTATGGAAAGATTCATAATGTACCAAAAAAAATTCTTAGGAAGATCTATCTCTCTACCTTTAACCTTATTCCCAGCAACAGTTTCCCTAGGCTGTACTGGAAATAGGCTTGAGATATGTTTATGTACGTGTACAAAAATTTCCCCACCCCCACCTCGTGAACCAAAATAAACTCTCCAGGAAAAAAGACATCTTTGCTGGGTGCCAAGCTGCATTCCTTGCTTCTCTGGATATGGGGAATTATTTAAACAACCACAATGATCTTCCAGCTTTTTTTTTTCCTCCTCCCCACTGGCTAATACACCTTGGGGATTGATTTCTTCACAGGATAGGATCTTTGAAGCTGCATGATAACGTTTTGGTAGTGAAGCTTTGTTCCTGTGATGTTTTCAACACAATCACATTCCAGCCACAAGGATTGTTGTGTAAGGATTGGCGTATTGCTCTTGGCACTGTTGCTCAAAGCAGGGTTGAGGGAAGCCTGCCACTGCCCATAAATTACACCATGAGAAAACGACTTTCAGCCCAGCTATAAACAGACAATTATGAAAGGCTATGCATTGCCATCCTCAGGCTACTAGTGGTGCTAGGAGAATGAGTCTGTAATGAACAACACATACTGACAAGTGTTTTGGGTTTTGTAAAATATGTTAACCCTAAATGGCCTTCAGATTCAGAAAAAAATTAGCTTACAGAATTTAATGTAGAGAAAATATGTGCGTGGCAATTCTGGTATTACCAAGTGTTCATGTAGGGAGAAAAATTATTTTCCTAAGTAGCAAGATAGGAATTCTCCAATTTAGCAAAATAGTCAGCAGAAGAAAATATATGTGTTCTTTCCTTTCCCAGAAGCTAGATACCAATGATCACTTTTTGCTTGGAGAGGACAACTGAATCTAAGCCTCTCAGTGAAGTCAATACTTACACCTTTTACAAAGTTCACAACTCAACAGGAGTCTCCTCTTTGTCTTTGCACTGTTTGTTCTTACACAAAAGCTCTGCCACAAATACGTAAATCATAAAACCCCTCCAGTCATACATTCACTGCTCTTGGAAAAATGTGTACTACCATCTTCCTCTCTTTGTGATCCCAGATTCTTAATTAAAAGGACACTTCTGAGTGGCCTTAACTCAAAGAAGAGTTTGGACCTTGACCTTCAAGTAGTTGTTTTGAGATATACGGTGCAGCAGAAACAATCTTACTTCTTAAGGAGATTATGTTGTGAAACCCTTTATGTCACTACTTGCATGTTCCACGATCAAGGATAAATAAGACATAGAAAATCCAGACAGCCTAAAGATCAATATGAATCTAAGAATTAATAGGGTGTAACTAGACTGTTAAATGGATACAGACTTGACTAGCCCTTCCTATACTACACAGGAAAAAACTGTTAAAACTGTTCATCTTTCCTTTCTCAAACATCTGTTACTAATACAAGAAGTTAATCCTGAAGCCAAAGACAGGAATGGATGGATGATCCTTTCTGGTAGCTTGTTCATATGATCCCAAGACAAAACTAGAAAATTTTCAGTGCCAGAACAGACACTGGTGAACCGATGTTATTTCTGCTATTGTGGTCACTCCTAAGCCCTGTTCTGCAGTACAGGAGCATGCTGAAGGTATTTGAACACATTTGCATTGCATGATATAATTTCAGAGAACGTTTTCTAACCCTTGAGGAGTAGCTTCCTTGTGAAGCAGGTATTCACCTCAGTTTACAGGTTCTTAAAAGTGACTGATAAAGTATGTGTGTGAAGGAGTGAGGGAAAAAAAAGGTGGGGGAATGAGAGAGGTAGAGAGAGATGAAGTGATTTGCATAGTTCTGTGCTTTAATTGCAAAGCAACCTTTGCCTGATGACACAACTATCCTAATTAAGCATCATTACACTTCCCTTGGGAGCTTTCCGATTAAGCATGCCCCAATTATGCGGAGTATACATGATGATGGTAAAAACCATCACGTTTTCTGATTGTTGCAGCACATGATAATGAAGAGAACATCTCTCTTGGGACCAAAGGGTACAAACAGTTTGACTGCTTTTAGAGACCCAACAACACATTCCACACCTGAAGATTTCTAAAACATTTCCAAATGTTTTAGGTCAGATTTAAGGTCATCTAAGGCTTTTAAAAATGCTGAAAGAATGGGTAAGTATTCAACAATGGATTTTTGAAGACTTAAGAAACAGTTTTTCTTTCTCTATATTTTCTTGGACATCAGTGGCATGAGAAGTGTTTCTTCAAACACTGGACTTCAATGCTAGTGCTTTGTCATGTACAGTACATTTCTCTTGTCAGCAAATTCAGCAGATTTTTTCCTAATCTGATGACTCTGTATTATATGACTGATCTGTTGCCACAGCGTTCTTACTCTGAACAGTATATATAATAATTCTTAGATAAAGACATATGAAGTCATAAATGTTGCATGATGTTTAATAGGCTGACTGGAAACACTGAAATTTCCCTGCTGATGTGAAACAGGGAAGAAATGTCTTCTGACTAAAGAAGATGCATTTAGCTAACAGACATATTGATACTGTGAAAATTTAATTCAAGGATGTAAGGAGCTGTTAATCTGAAGCAATAAAAAGGTCGTTGAAAGTTTCCTTCTTCAAAAAATAGAACAATGTGACAATAACAGGGGACAGAAATTTCGGACAAATGTGAGTTTTCCAATTCTATGGGGTGTCTGTGTCTATTTAAAAGGTCCATGATAGCAGACCTGCCATAATGATTTTCTCTACTAGACTTCCTTGGACTTTGACAAATGTAAAAATAAGCTTGTCAAGATAATATTAAGGCTCATTGTTCATCAGTATGAACATGCAATGAACTTAAAAGCTGAAGAAAACTTGAAGTACAATATTGTCAATGGAGCAGCTAGATAATTTCTCCTTTGTTCAGATCCCAAATGTAAAACTGAATTGTTTTCAAAAGCAAAGGAGTCATATAAATTAAAATATGATGAAGGCCAGAAAGGCTAAAAGACTATACAAAATAACAGTTTGCGTTAAAAAAGTAGAATCAATCCTTAATCCAATGAAAGAAACATTAATATACTTTGTAAATCTAACAGAACTGAATATGTGCTTTAGTCTGTCATGACAGAGCCTGCTTTATACTTTACTAATTAACTTCTTCAGTAGCCCGACATTTATGAATAAATTGAAACGCAAACCACATACTTGCCAAACTTATTCCTTCGATCATGAGGTGTTTTTTTTCTCCAAATCGTACCTGTTTATTCTAAATAAATATGTTTCGCTGTCAGAGTATGAGATGTTCAGCAAGCTGTCTGTGTGGACAGTCACCTGTAGGATGAATCTCTTTTTTCTACTCTTTCTCGTATCCTTGTTTGCTTCACACATATGTGTTGTGTTAAATGATAGCTAATAAGGATATCAGTTCATGATTTCCTTTGTTTGCTAGAAGACCACCGTATTCCTACAGTAATGTAGAAGGTGACAAAGTTAAAGTGAAGATTTTGCTAAAATATAAACCATTGCCTCAGGAGGTAATGTAATTGTTTTATTTCTGAGTTGTAACGGCAGTCTCTCTGTTTCAGTCACACATCACAATATCATTATGCAGGCCTTCAAAATAGTATTAATACCTCTAAGCACAGAAAAAATATCAAATAATGGCTAGAGTAGCAGAGAAGTTATTTATTCACTGAAAAATGCAGCTTCAAGGCAAACAAAGAATTCATGGTTATTTTTGGCTGAAAAAAAAAGGTTTAAGCCATGTCTAAAGCCTTGTTCATGAAATGTGAAGGAATTCAAACTGTTGAACTGCTTTGGCATTTCTGAAATGTTTATGTTTCTTGTCATACAAAAAAAACAACAAACCAAAACCCCCTCAATAAGATGTGCTGAACTTCCAAAAGTATCGTACTGATGCTACCATTATCCAAATGGCTCATCATTTCTGAGACTGGGTCTCAGAATCACAACTACACAAAATGAAGAAGATTTGCCTGCTGAAGATCTTGTCTGGCATCAGCTTGCAATGATTAAAAAAAAAAATAGAAGCTGGTGCATCACCTCAACTGGTCTGACCAGATGGCATATGCATAAACCATACATAATTTCATTAGTAGGTGCAGGCTTTTTCTGTCTCCGTGTTGTCTTCTAAGTGATGAGCAAATAATAATCAAAAAGAAGTTATTTGTGGAGAATAAACCACTTTTAGCTCAGAAACTCTGAGCCACGGATCTGTAACATGAGTATTTGCGGTAAATATCAATGCTTTCCTCTCCATTCTTCTTTAGGCATTTGATAATGGCCATTATCATACACGATTATTATTGGACATGATAATTATTTAAATTAATCTTTGATATGATCCCTTATTACATTTCTTACATTCTTATGTTCATATAAATAGCTTCATCTACAAAGCTATTTGCAATGCTTACCCGAATGACTATTTAATCCTAAGACCCAGGAGGTAAGCTGTATGTTCTTGATCACATTTTATTGGTATGTTATTAAGAAGCTATCACAGATAGAGTTCTTTATTTTGTCAATGTTTTACTTCTGTGAGCTAGGTGTTAAGGGATTAAAAGGGTAGGAAGGTGTTAATTAGCTTTATTTAGCTCTACCTTGTTGTAACACCAGCTGAGAAGTTCAGATGGAAAATACACAGGCCCCAATATCTGTATCCTACCTATTTGGGGAGTTCCATTAACTGAACACATTTACCTCTTTTACCTGAAAACGAACCAACTGAACAATGGGAAGGGTTTAAAAAACATGAAGATCTAATTGTGATTTCTGGAATTAAGTCTTATAAGGTGAAATAGAACTTTGAGGGAGGCTGGTCCAAATACTAAGAGTGTCTGAGAGAGAAGAGTCCTTCTTAATACAATGTTGAGAAATGGTTATTTTATTAATTTGCTATGTTATATTATCCTATGGAAAAATAAAGAACATCTTATTTAGACCCATTGCAGGATCACAGCCTGCAATTTCATTTCATATGCTTCATAGGCAGGATATTTTTCCTCATATTATTTCCGAATAAAACCAAATTGTGGTTGAAGTCATCACATAAAAGTCCTTCTTAGACCTCAGGATGTAAAATTTCCCTAATCCCTTCTTTAGAACTAATCGTCCCCTTTCATACCATTTTCAATAAATTCAGAGTAGTTATGTCTGGGCTAGTCATCAAGGCAGGGCACAATTTGAGCAGATCATAAACTACTTCCCTGGCATTCTGCTAGCCTGTATCGTGTTTCCCAGCTACGGACCAGGGAGTAGAGGGGGCTGTTCCCAGTAGGCAGAATGGATGTGGACAGACCATTTTGGAAGACAAGAACTCAACTGCACAGGTGTGATGTGTGGTATCACTTGCTCCCAGGGACAGAAAATAGTTCTTTGATCACACAGAATCACAGAATGGTAGGGATTGGAAGGGACCTCTGGAGATCATCTTTTCCAACTCCCCTGCTTGAGCAGGGACACCTAGAGCAGAGGAGGCACAGGACTGTGTCCAGGAGGGGTTTGAATATATCCAGAGAAGGAGACCCCACAACCTCTCTGGGCAGCCTGTTCCACTGCTCTGTCACCCTCACAGGAAATAAGTTTTTCCTCATATTGAGGTGGAACTTCCTGACCGTTCCTGAATTCCTGATCATTTCATTTCCTGATAAAGATGGAGCTAGCCAACTGGGCATGGAAAGGAAAGTCTCTAGCAGGGTGGAAACCCAGCTCAGCCTGCCAAGGCCTTGGCAGAGAAACTAGAAAGTTGTGAACTGAGACCCAGCCCCAAAGTAGGGTGAGAAGTGGGACTCCATCATAAGAGAAGTACAGGCATGTTTCCTGCCTTTCAATGCCCACAGGGACACTGAACAACGTAGTCAGACACACAGCTTGCTTTGAAACCATTACATGTGTTTACTAATCACTGAAATATATCTGGGTATCTTATTTGTATGTCAAGACTAAAAAACCATTTTCTTCCCCCATCTTTTCAGTCCTTGTTCCTCAGCCCTGCAGAGATAGATCTGAGGCTGCTGGTTGACAGCAGGCTCAATATGAGCCATCAGTGTGCCCTGGCAGGCAAGAAGGCAAACAACATCCTAGGGTTCATCAAACACAGAATAACTAGCCAGTCAAAAGAGGTGATTGTCCCTCCGTATTTAGCATTGGTGCAGCCTCACCTTGAGCACTGTGTGCATTTCTGGGCCCCACATTTAAGAACGATGTGAAGGTCCTTGAATGCACCCAGAGGAAGGCAACAAAATTGATGAAAGGGCTGGAAGGCATGTCCTGTGAGGAGCGGCTGAGGATGTTGGGCTTGTCTAATTTGGAGAAAAGAAGGCTGGGGGGGCAACCTCATTGCTCTCTACAGCTTCCTGAGGAAGGGAAGTGTAGAGGCACATGCTGATTTCTTTCCCCTGGTATCCAGTGATAGGATGAGTGGGAATGGTTCAAAGCTGTGCCAGGGGAGGTTC